>NC_134361.1:232901700-233012498 GCF_048569485.1 Anomaloglossus baeobatrachus
TTATATAAATACATTTCTATTATAAGATATTTCTATTCCACATTCTCTGCCCCATTCACCGGTTGCAGCACACATGGCGGCGGCTGCTGTGATGTCACACTGCTCGGGGCTCTCATGATGATGTCATAGTGGAAAGCCGGAGGGTATAGAAGCCCCCGCACTGTGAGTTGAGGCTTTTGCGGAGACGTCACTATGGCTCTGGTGATCTAGTTTGTGCTCCACATCTCGTGTTTACCTCCTATTACTTGTTATTGATCTGTGATCAGGGCACAATAATACCGGTGCCCGGAGGGCTCAGATCTCCAAATTCTATCAGCTCCAGGTCACTAAGACATGAGCCCGGGAGCTGCGTCCGCTGATCGCTGACAATGAAGCCTGGCCGCGCCCGCCACAAGATCCAGGGAAGGGAAATAGACAATATTCACACCCTATAGGGCAGGGGTCTCACACTCGGCTGAGTAGAAGGGCCACACAGAAAAAAAAAAAAAAAAAAATGGGGGGGCGCACTCTTCAAAATAAATAAATAAATAAATAAATAAAAGGTACACTTAAACAAGGATTTTGTATTTTGGTGTTCCCTTTATTTTTTTGAGCAAGAATTAAGAGACCACTTCCAAATTTTTATTTGTTTCTCTTTATAGGTATATTTTATATAGACACACACACATCACATAAATACATAGAGATAGATATAGATAGATATCTATCTCTATCTATCCCTCTATATATATATATATATATATATATATATATATATATATATATATATATAATACATACTGATCTGGCAAAAACTAAGAGACCACTTCCATATTTTCAGTTTTTCTAATCTTTCTCTTTATATTTTTGAGGAAAATGTAAATTGTTCTTTATTCTATAATCTACTGACAACGTCTCCCAATTTCCAAGTAATAAATTCTGTATTTATTTTCTGACAATGAGAAATGGTGATAACAGAACAATGCGCAGGATGCACAGAATGCACAGCACTTTCACACCTCAAATAATGCAAAGAAAACAAGTTCATAATCATTTACACAACAATATAATAATGTTTTATTTCAGGAAGATTCAGAAATCAATATTTTGTGGAATAACCATGATTATTAATCCCAGCTGTCCTGCGTCTTGGCCGCTTTCCTCCAGTCTTTCACATGGCTTTTGGGTGACCTTATGCCACTCCTGGTGCAGAAATATAAGCAGCTCTTCTTTGTTTGATGATTTGTGACTATCCATCTTCCTCTTGATTACATTCCAGAGGTTTTCAATGGGGTTCAGGTCTGGAGATTGGGCTGGCCATAACAGGGTCTTGATATGGTGGTCCTTCATCCACACATTGATTGACCTAGCTGTGTGGCATGGAGCATTGTCCTACTGGAAAACCAGTCCTCAGAGTTGGTGGAACATTGCCTGAGCAGAAGGAAGCAACTGTTTTTCCAGGATAACTTTGTATGCGGCTTGAGTCATATGTCCTTCGCGAAGATGTTTGTTGAAATATCTTTACCTAATTTTCAGCTTTGCCCAACACCTGGTCGTCTAATCATTAGACGGAAATCTGGAGAGATGTACAAGCCACAGTGTCTTGCACCCACTGTGACAATTGGCAGGTTAATATTTGCGAAGGACGTCTACATCAAGCCACATACAAGGTTATCCTGGAAGAACAGTTCTTCCTTCTGCTCAGGTAATGTTCCCCAACTCTGAGGACTGGTTTTTCCAGCAGGACAATGCGCCATGCCGCACAGCTAGGTCAATCAATGTGTGGCTGAAGGACCATCACATCAAGACCCTGTCATGGCCAGGCCCAATCTCCAGACCTGAACCTCATTGAAAACCTCTGGAATGTAATCAAGAGGAAGATGGATAGTCACACGCCAAACGAAGAAGAACTGCTTACATTTCTGCACCAGGAGCGGCATAAGGTCACCCAAACGCCGTGTGAAGAGTGGTGGAAAGCGGCCAAGACGCAGGAAAGCTGGGATTAACAATGGTTATTCCACAGAATATTGATTTCTGAATCTTCCTGAGGTAAAACATTTTTATATTGTTGTGTGTAAATGATGAGGACTTGTTTTCTTTGCATTACTTGAGGTGAAAGCGCTGCGCATTCTGTGCATTATTCTGTTATTTTGACCATTTCTTATTTTCTGAAAATAAATACCAAATTTTTTCTATTTTGTAATTGTATCTATCTCTCTCACATACATTATATATATATATATATATATATATATATATATATATATATATATATACACACACACACACACACACACACACACACACACACACAGTTAGATCCAGAAATCTTTGGCCAGTGACACAATTTTGGCGAGTTGGGCTCTGCATGCCACCACATTGGATTTGAAATGAAACCTCTACAACAGAATTCAAGTGCAGATTGTAACGTTTAATTTGAAGGTTTGAACAAAAATATCTGATAGAAATTGTAGGAATTGTCACATTTCTTTACAAACACTCCACATTTTAGGAGGTCAAAAGTAATTGGACAAATAAACCAAACCCAAAACAAAATATTTTTATTTTCAATGTTTTGTTGCGAATCCTTTGGAGGCAATCACTGCCTTAAGTCTGGAACCCATGGACATCACCAAACGCTGGGTTTCCTCCTTCTTAATGCTTTGCCAGGCCTTTACAGCCGCAGCCTTTAGGTCTTGCTTGTTTGTGGGTCTTTCCGTCTTAAGTCTGGATTTGAGCAAGTGAAATGCATGCTCAATTGGGTTAAGATCTGGTGATTGACTTGGCCATTGCAGAATGTTCCACTTTTTTGCACTCATGAACTCCTGGGTAGCTTTGGCTGTATGCTTGGGGTCATTGTCCATCTGTACTATGAAGCGCCGTCCGATCAACTTTGCGGCATTAGGCTGAATCTGGGCTGAAAGTATATCCCGGTACACTTCAAAATTCATCCGGCTACTCTTGTCTGCTGTTATGTCATCAATAAACACAAGTGACCCAGTGCCATTGAAAGCCATGCATGCCCATGCCATCACGTTGCCTCCACCATGTTTTACAGAGGATGTGGTGTGCCTTGGATCATGTGCCGTTCCCTTTCTTCTCCACACTTTTTTCTTCCCATCATTCTGGTACAGGTTGATCTTGGTCTCATCTGTCCATAGAATACTTTTCCAGAACTGAGCTGGCTTCATGAGGTGTTTTTCAGCAAATGTAACTCTGGCCTGTCTATTTTTGGAATTGATGAATGGTTTGCATCTAGATGTGAACCCTTTGTATTTACTTTCATGGAGTCTTCTCGTTACTGTTGACTTAGAGACAGATACACCTACTTCACTGAGAGTGTTCTGGACTTCAGTTGATGTTGTGAACGGGTTCTTCTTCACCAAAGAAAGTATGCGGCGATCATCCACCACTGTTGTCATCCGTGGACGCCCAGGCCTTTTTGCGTTCCCAAGCTCACCAGTCAATTCCTTTTTTCTCAGAATGTACCCGACTGTTGATTTTGCTACTCCAAGCATGTCTGCTATCTCTCTGATGGATTTTTTCTTTTTTTTCAGCCTCAGGATGTTCTGCTTCACCTCAATTGAGAGTTCCTTAGACCGCATGTTGTCTGGTCACAGCAACAGCTTCCAAATGCAAAACCACACACCTGTAATCAACCCCAGACCTTTTAACTACTTCATTGATTACAGGTTAACGAGGGAGACGCCTTCAGAGTTAATTGCAGCCCTTAGAGTCCCTTGTCCAATTACTTTTGGTCCCTTGAAAAAGAGGAGGCTATGCATTACAGAGCTATGATTCCTAAACCCTTTCTCCGATTTGGATGTGAAAACTCTCATATTGCAGCTGGGAGTGTGCACTTTCAGCCCATATTATATATAGAATTGTATTTCTGAACATGTTTTTGTAAACAGCTAAAATAACAAAACTTGTGTCACTGTCCAAATATTTCTGGACCTAACTGTATATACATGTGTATATATATATATATATATATATATGTGTATATGTATACACACATACATATATATATATATATATATATATATATATATATATATACATATATATACACATACATATATACATTATATATATATATATATATATATATATATATATATATACACATATATATATATATACATACATACATACATACATACATACATACACACACACACACATTATATATATGTATATATACACACACACACACACACACACACACATACATACGGTAAATGCACACATTTTTGCTGGTTAAAAAAAAATATATGTTTTTTTATGTTTGATCCCCTTTATGTAAGTAATACAGTTTTACAATTAACACCATATAGTAATTTTGGCCAACATTTTGAAGTAGTGTTCCAATCCTGGTCCTCATCTTTTAGTAATGTCACCATCCTGCTCCCCATTCTGTAGTAATGTGTCCATTCTTGTGCCTGTCCAGTAGTAATGTGGCCATCCTTGTCCCCTTCATGTAGTAATGTGGCCATCCTTGTCCCTTTCATGTAGTAATGTGCCCCATCTTTGTCCCCATCCTGTAGTAATGTGCCCATCCTAGTCCTCATGCTGTAGTAATGTGCACATCTTAGTCCCCATCTTGTAGTAATGTGCCAATCCTTGTCCCCTTCTTGTAGTAATGTGCCCCATCCTTGTCCCCTTCTTGTAGTAATGTGCCCCATCCTTGTCCCCATCCCATAGTAATGTGCCCCACCCATTGTGGTCCTCAACCTGTAGTAATGTGTCCATCCTTGTCCCCTTCTTGTAGTAATGTGCCCCATCCTGGTCTCCATCCTGTAGTAATTTGTCCCATCCTGTGTGAATGTGTCCATCCTTTTCCCCATCCTGTAGTAATGTGCCCATGCAGGTCCTCTTCTTCAAGTAATGTCCTTTTTACTGGACCACTTCTTGTAGCAATGTCCCATCCTGGTCCCCTGTTGTCTTATTCTACACACACACACACACACACACACACACACACACACACACACACACATACATACACACATACATACACCCACGAAAACTTTCTCCTCACCACCTGTCCTCCATTCCCTTGGCATCTTTTTTCCTGCTTCATGCGGCCTGCAGGTACGTGGACCTGGTAACGATCGCAGCCATTGTCAGTGCGTCATCTGAAATTCAGATAGATGTTCTGCCGGAGCTGCGCAGAGTCAAGTTCTCTCTGCACAACTATTCCAATAGCAGCCGCTGGCCAATCAGAGGCAAGCAACTGAGGTCATACGGATCAGTAGCTTGCCTCTGATTGGCCGGTGGCTGCCATTAAATTGTGCAGAGAGAGCTCGACTTCACAGCTCCAGCAAAACGTTCATCTGAAATAAAGCGCTGACAGCTGCGATCGTTACCGGGTCCACGTACCTGTAGGCCGCAACAAGCAGCCTGAGGGGCCGCATGCAGATCGCAGGGCATTCCTAGGAGGAGATATCATGGGGTACGATGGGCCACATTTTAGGACAGACACTGCAGGTAAACTAGAGTCCAAAATAAGGCAATTTTTTCTAGTATTCTCCACTCCCTAAACACCACAGCAGCAGATGGGCCGATCCCTATAGGCCAAAAGTGTATGAAAAAATTGGAAATAATCATGATAAATTATCGTTTCTTTATAGGTCAGACCATAACTGTCCATAGGTTAGGGTCTCAAGAAAGACATCAGAGAAGACCTCCCAGTGGACGTCAGAGAGACAGCAATGCTGTCACTGAGAGGAGAGGGAGACCTGCCGGAGATCCTCTACACCATAGGGGACAAGAAGAGGACAGGGAAAGAAGCCGCTCTCCTCCTAGACCAGCCCCTGCTGGGTCCTCCAGCTCATCAGCGGAGGGCAGCAGGGACAGGAGCAGAGAAAGAAGCAGCTATCCTCCTAGACCAGCCTCTGCCGGGCCCTCCAGATCATCAGCGGAGGGCAGCAGGGACAGGAGCAGAGAAAGAAGCAGCTATCCTCCTAGACCAGCCTCTGCCGGGCCCTCCAGCTCAACAGCGGAGGGCAGCAGGGACAGGAGCAGAGAAAGAAGACCCTCTCCAAGACCAGTTAGCAGGAAAGTTTGGGAAATTGTGAGACTCCCAACAAAGAATGTAACCTCACAGGAGGAGGGCGAGACATGTCCCATATGTATAGAGGATTATCAGGTCGGAGAGCAGCTCACAGTCGTCCCGTGCAACCACTTCTTCCATCAGAGTTGCATTTGTGACTGGCTGCTCCGGCCTCGCTGCCCCCGGTGCCGTAACCACTGCTTCACACATGCACCACAATCACATCTTAAGATGTCCATGGTGCGGGCAGTGGAAGAGGCCATCTCTAATCCCAGCCCAGGTAAGGACCCGCTATTCATTACAACTCATCTAAAGGCTGTAATAAATAAATCATCTGTAACTTCTCGTTGTTCTGTTCCCTACTTACCATCAGCTTTGGTGACTATCTAACATGAAGGGTTAAACCCAGGACACCCCCAAACACCGGACGGTAAGTCACCCCTCACTGCCTGTGTCCAGTGATCTGTATATTACATGGAACATAGAAATAATCGCGGCTTTCTCCTCTTTGTAGAAGGAAAGTCACAAAAGATTGGAAAACAAAGAAGCATTAGATCAGAACAACCTGTGCTTCATGTCAGTAATATCAGGATTCAATGTCTTATAGTCTCCAGCTCATTTTACTAGGAATCTATTCATATGATAAAATCAGGGGCGGAACGATCATGGTCGGGACCCCTGCGGGGCCTGGTGGGGGGGTAGAGGGTGCTATATAATACCAGAATAGGGACAAAGATACAATCATGGGATAGGAAAGCTGGTTACTGAGAGAAAGAAGTGCTTTCTCTCAGCACCCAGCTTTCCCATGCTCTGCTATTCATTTTCTCTCAGCACCCAACTTTCCCATGCTCTGCTATATACATATTTCTCTCAGCACCCAGCTTTCCCAATTCTGATACCATGGGAAAGTTCTGTGCTAAAACATATATAGCAGAAGATAGAAAAACTGGGTGGTGAGGGAAAGATGTATAGCAAAGCATGGGAGAGCTGGGTGTTGAGAGAAATACATATATAGCAGAGCATTAGGAAAGTTGGGTGCTGAGTGAAAGAGGTATAGCAACGCATGGAAAAGCCAGGTGCTAAGGGAGAGAGGTATAGCAGAGGAACGATCATGGTCAGGACTCCTGCGGGGCCTGGGTACGATATAATACCAGAATGGGGACAAAGATACAAGCACGGCATAGGAAAGCTGGTTACTGAGTGAAAGAAGTGCTTTCTCTCATCACCCAACTTTTCCATGCTCTGCTATACATCTTTCAGCATCCAGCTTTTCCATGCTCTGCTATACATCTCTCAGCACCCAGCTTTTCCATGCTTTGCTATACATCTTCCTCTCAGCACCCAGCTTTTCCATGTTGTGATGTCATGGGAAATCTGGGTGCTGAAAGATATATAGGAGGATAGTAAAGCTGGGTGGTGAGAGAAAGATGTATAGCAAAGCATGGGAGAGCTGGGTGCTGAGGAAAAGATATATAGCAGAACATTAGGAAAGCTGGGTGCCGAGGGAAATATGTATAGTAAAGCATGAAAAAGCCGTGTGCTGGGGGGAAAGGGGTAAAGCGGAGCATGGGAAAGCTGGGGGGGAAGGGAGGGGGTGTCCAAATCTTACAGCGGGGCCACTGAATCTAGTGACGCCACTGGATATAATGATTTGTCATTTTCTCTTCACAGAAATCCTCGTTATCTTCCTGTTGTTCTGGTCTCTGGTCACTTCTCACCAAGCATGAAGGACCATGAACGTGGACACCCCAAAACAGCGGCCGGTGCGTTCCCCTCATGTCCTCTTCTCTGCGCCCCATGATCTGTAGATTACATGTAATATAATAGCAATTGTTGGTTTCCCTTGTTACAGACAGAAGGGCCCAGTCTATAAAGCACCGAGGGACTGGATCGGAGCGACCTGCGCTTCATGGAAGGAGAGGTTACAATCGGCTGCTTTTCTTCAGCTCCTTTCTATTGTCTTGAGGATCTGTTGATGGGATGTAAGATCTTGTCTTCTCTTTCCAGAAATCTGCACAAGTTCCAGGTCATTTCCATCAAGATCCACAGATTCTCATCGCTCCATGGAGACAGATCCCATCATGTGCAGAGATCCTGAGATCAGCGGCAGCTCCAGACTATGCTCTCACATGCTCCACATACGGGCGGCACGGTGGCTCAGCGGTTAGCACCGCAGTCTTGTGGTGGCTCAGCGGTTAGCACCGCAGTCTTGTGGTGGCTCAGCGGTTAGCACCGCAGTCTTGTGGTGGCTCAGCGGTTAGCACCGCAGTCTTGTGGTGGCTCAGCGGTTAGCACCGCAGTCTTGTGGTGGCTCAGCGGTTAGCACCGCAGTCTTGTGGTGGCTCAGCGGTTAGCACCGCAGTCTTGTGGTGGCTCAGCGGTTAGCACCGCAGTCTTGTGGTGGCTCAGCGGTTAGCACCGCAGTCTTGTCTTGGCTCAGCGGTTAGCACCGCAGTCTTGTGGTGGCTCAGCGGTTAGCACCGCAGTCTTGTGGTGGCTCAGCGGTTAGCACTGCAGTCTTGTGGTGGCTCAGCGGTTAGCACTGCAGTCTTGTGGTGGCTCAGCGGTTAGCACTGCAGTCTTGTGGTGGCTCAGCGGTTAGCACTGCAGTCTTGTGGTGGCTCAGCGGTTAGCACTGCAGTCTTGTGGTGGCTCAGCGGTTAGCACTGCAGTCTTGTGGTGGCTCAGCGGTTAGCACTGCAGTCTTGTGGTGGCTCAGCGGTTAGCACTGCAGTCTTGTGGTGGCTCAGCGGTTAGCACTGCAGTCTTGTGGTGGCTCAGCGGTTAGCACTGCAGTCTTGTGGTGGCTCAGCGGTTAGCACTGCAGTCTTGTGGTGGCTCAGCGGTTAGCACTGCAGTCTTGTGGTGGCTCAGCGGTTAGCACTGCAGTCTTGTGGTGGCTCAGCGGTTAGCACTGCAGTCTTGTGGTGGCTCAGCGGTTAGCACTGCAGTCTTGTGGTGGCTCAGCGGTTAGCACTGCAGTCTTGTGGTGGCTCAGCGGTTAGCACTGCAGTCTTGTGGTGGCTCAGCGGTTAGCACTGCAGTCTTGTGGTGGCTCAGCGGTTAGCACTGCAGTCTTGTGGTGGCTCAGCGGTTAGCACTGCAGTCTTGTGGTGGCTCAGCGGTTAGCACTGCAGTCTTGTGGTGGCTCAGTGGTTAGCACTGCAGTCTTGTGGTGGCTCAGTGGTTAGCACTGCAGTCTTGTGGTGGCTCAGCGGTTAGCACTGAAGTCTTGCAGTGCTGGGGTCCTGGGTTCAAATCCCACCAAGGACACTATCTGCAAGGAGTTTGTATGTTCTCCCCGTGTTTGCGTGGGTTTCCTCCGGGGTCTCCAGTTTCCTCCCACACTCCAAAGACATTCTGATAGGGAATTTAGACAAACTATTAATAAAAATAAATCCTATTGACCGTCTATGTCTGGTTGTGACTGTACTGTATAGAATTATGTTACATAATGATAAGTGACTGGAGGGAGTATTCGGGAGTAGGGATGAGCGGACCCCTGGATGTTCGGGTTCGCTGGGTTTTGCCAAACTATGTATGAGTGTATGTCCGCTAAAGAAATCTGCACTGTCACATGTACAATCATGAAATTTTGCACAGACACCTCATGTGACTCAGGATATGTCATAGACTATGCTTTGAGGGGAAATTTTAACCCCGTGCTTTACAGTTATTCGCCAAAAAACCTGTCTCCATTAAAGTAATGGAAGTGCGAGCCACAAGACAGCCAGAACTTCAGAAGAATGTTGGCGTGTCACAATGCAGCCAGGGAAAGAGACAGACAGAGACAGGCAAAGAGACAGAGACAGGCAAAGAGACAGAGACAGGCAAAGAGACAGAGACAGGCAAAGAGACAGAGACAGGCAAAGAGACAGACACAGGCAAAGAGACAGACACAGGCAAAGAGACAGACACAGGCAAAGAGACAGACACAGGCAAAGAGACAGACACAGGCAAAGAGACAGACACAGGCAAAGAGACAGACACAGGCAAAGAGACAGACACAGGCAAAGAGACAGACACAGGCAAAGAGACAGACACAGGCAAAGAGACAGACACAGGCAAAGATTATATATATTATATTATATTATATATGTGTGTATTTTTTTATAGCTCACAGAGATAAGAGGCACCACTGCCGCTAATCATGATTGAGCCTTGCCTCTCCGGCAGCTTATATGGGTGGCATTCACTTTGTGCAGACTGTGAGCCCTGATACATTGCTCCGTATTCCAGTTGCAGGCATCAGGGCCGGCGTCAACACCCGGCACACCTGGGCAAATGCCGGGACCCTGAACCACTAGGGGGGACCACTTGCCGTCGGCAAGGGTGGTGATATATCCTGCGGCCCCTAAGCCAAGCGCTGGAGACCGCAGTGCTCGGGCGGCAGGCGCACTTTCCTGCACGCAGCGTGTCACTGCTGAGCGTTGTGTGTAGGAGCATCAAAATTCATGTGTGGGCGGAGCTAGCGCGCAGTGTGCTGAACTCCCATACCACAGATGAAGTTACCTGGAAGGAGCCCATACACTTTAGCATATACCATGAAAAGAGGAGCCGTAGCACCAACATCCCGCTGAGATGTATGTCCCGCCCACAACTCTCTGACCCCAGTGCTGTATACCCTCCTGAACTGTCTGTCCCAGAGCTGTATACCCTCCTGAATTGTCTCACCCCTCACCCCAGTGCCAAATTCCCTCCAGAAGTGTCTGTCCCCTGACCCCAGTGCCGTATACCCTCCAGAACTGTGTCCTCTGATCCCAGTGCTGTATACTCTCTAGAACTATTTTCCCCCCCACCACATTGCTGTCTACCCCCTACAACTGTATGTCCCCCCACCACAGTGTTGTATACCCCCCAAAGCTGTATGTCTCCCAAAGGTGTACGTCTCCCACCTAGTGCTGTATACCCCCAGAGTTGTATCTTCCCCCACCCTACTGCGGTATATCCCCCCAAAGCTTTATGTCCCCCCCACTCCAGTGCTCTATACCCACCAGAGCTGTATGTTCCCTCAATGCTGAATACCCCCCCAGAGCTGAATGTCCCCTCCACCCCAGTTCTGTATATCCCCTCAGAGCTGAATGTCCCCCCACCCCAGTGCTGTATATCCCCTCAGAGCTGAATGTTCCCCTATTGTTGTATATCCCCTCAGAGCTGAATGTCCCCTCCACCCCAGTGCTGTATATCCCCTCAGAGCTGAATGTCCCCTCCACCCCAGTGCTGTATATCCCCTCAGAGCTGAATGTCCCCTCCACCCCAGTGCTGTATATCCCCTCAGAGCTGAATGTCCCCTCCACCCCAGTGCTGTATATCCCCTCAGAGCTGAATGTTCCCCTATTGTTGTATATCCCCTCAGAGCTGAATGTCCCCTCCACCCCAGTGCTGTATATCCCCTCAGAGCTGAATGTCCCCTCCACCCCAGTGCTGTATACCCACAGAGTTGTATGTCCCCCCACCCCAGTGCTGTATATCCCCTCAGAGCTGAATGTTCCCCTATTGTTGTATATCCCCTCAGAGCTGAATGTCCTCTCCACCCCAGTGCTGTATACCCACAGAGCTGTATGTCCCCCCACCCCAGTGCTGTATACCCCCTCAGAGCTGAATGTTCCCCTATTGTTGTATGTCCCCATCCTCTCCTGTGATGTATATACAGCATTGTCAGTGTGCACGGCCATGTCCGTTAGTGATGGCCACCAATAAGCGCGGCACAGCCACTTGTCTGGGAGGAGCTGGATGGGTGACACGCGGGAGAGGTGAGTGAGGCTCCGATGTGTCTGTGTGCACATGTATGAGGTATCTATGTGTGTCAGTGTATATGACGGTGTGTATTTATGTCTATTTAGATGTATTTTTGTGAATTTGTCTTTAAATATGTGTATGTCCGTATCTGTGCATGTCCGTGTCTGTGTGTGGATGGGGCCCACTGAGACTCTTCTGCCAGGGGCCCACTAGATCCTGGAGCCGGCCCTGGCAGGCGTGCAGCTGCCGCTGGTCCCGCTGATGTCATGCGGGGGGCTGGGGGGGGGTTTAGAGATCAGGCCGCCTGGAATTCCAGCCAGGGTGAAAGTTCACTCTGCTTCCCAGAGACTCGGGGGCCTGGTGGAGGCTGAGCAAACATGAGCGCTGCTCCAGAGCTAAAAGAGCTGCGCTGTTCTGCAGCAGACGGGGAGCTCACATCCAGAGATGAAAGGAAGGGGCCTATCGGCTTGTAGTGACACACATGGGTGCAGTGTGCTGGCTCCGCAATCCTAATGTGAAGCAGCTCTTGCAAATCAATACCACACCTCCTTATAGTGCCAGGAAAGCAGGCGCGAGTACGGCCCGCCGCACACCGCCAGATGCTGCTCTGCAGACACCGGATAACGACGCGTACGACATGGGCGCTATGTGACTTGTGCCGGGCGATCGGCTGAACATAATCTGCTGCAGCCGAGTGAAGACAATTTGAATGAAGAGTTCTAGAACCGTTGTTCTGTCAACGGTCTGTGTCTCCACGGTAACAGACTACAAACAAACCCTGTGTAGTCAGATCAGTCGTGTTTTACGCTTCTCCATATATCCGCTTTAGGTCTATAGGTAAGAAGTCAAGAACCAGGGAAACGCATTGGACTGCAGAGGACCTGTATACACAAAACATTGCACATGGAGTCCGATCTGTGGATAGTTTGGTAAAAAGAAGGACCTGAACTGATTTATAGGCGGATTTGTTGGAAAAGAATCAATACGACTTTTAAGCATTAAATAAAACAAGAGTCCAGTGGGCGGTCCTACTCGATGATTCACAGCTATCTCTGCAGCCACAGTCAAAAAGGGAATACTGTCAATCACTGAGCAGGATCGCCCACTGGACTCATACATACAAACACCTATGAGTTCAGTAGGCGGTCCTACTCCATGAATAACAGTCTTCCTTTTTTGACTGTGCCTGAAGAGATAGCTGTCAATCACTGAGTAGGACCGCCCACTAGACTCATACATACAAACACTGGGTATCTCAAAGAATAAAGTGAGTCCAGTGGGCAGTCCTATGCAGTAATCAGTCTTTTTTTTTACTGTGCCTTCAGAGATAGCTGTCAATCACAGAGTAGGACCGCCCACTGGACTGATATTTTATTCTTTGAAGTCCCTGGTGTTTCTATGTAGGAGTCCAGTAGGCAGTCCTACTCGATGATTGACAGCTATCTCTGCAGGCACAGTCAAAAAGGGAAGCTTGTCAATCACTGAATAGGACCGCCTACTGGACTCATACATACAAAACATCAGGGATTCAAAAAATAAGTCCGGTGGGCGGTCCTACTCAGTGATTGACAGCAGATATATCTGCATGCAAGACTCAAACAGGAAGACTGTCAATCACCAGAAGGACCGCTCTCTGGACTCCTACATGCAACACCAAGGATTTCAATGAATTGTATACCTTATACTAAATCCTTTCTCAGAGAGCAGGAGGAGCTGATCAGACTACCGCCCCCTGCAGATCAGACCCCATGTTCAGCGTGATGACAGGTTCCCTTTATTGCATAGATGCAAATATAGCAATAATAATGATATGAAAACAGCACCCGTCTTGAAAGCGCTGCACTTTTTGCCTGGGTAACCGGCCTCCTCTGATCGACTGCAGGGGTGGCCACAACCTAGGTAATGAGCTGTAAATTACAGACTTAATATATGGCGCGATCCAGGCCAGCGCGTACAAGCTGTTTAGCAAAGATCATGAAAGCGCTGCACTTTTCACTAGGAAAAATGGCCACCTTTGATCGTCTGCAGTGGTGGCCACAATCTAGACAACAAGCTCTAAATTACAGACTTAACATATGGCCCAATCCAGGCCATCGCTTACAAGCCGTTTAGCAAAGATCTTGAAAGCGCTGCACTTTTCCCAAGGAAACCGGCCTCCTCTGATCATCTGCAGAAGTGGCCACAACCTAGGTAACGAGCTGTAAATTACAGGCTTAACATATGGCCCAATCCAGGCTAGCGCTTACAAGCTGTTTAGCAAAGATCATGAAAGCGCTGCACTTTTCCCTAGGAAATGGCCACTTCTGATAGTCTGCAGTGGTGGCCACAACCTAGGTAACGAGCTGTAAATTACAGGCTTAACATTTTTTTTAATAAGGAGTTGCTTGTCACCCATTTAAAATGAGACAACCCCTTTGATAGGTCACAAACTCTCAGCAATTAGTCTATGAAGAATCTCCTACTGGGGAAATAATGAATTACATAGTGCCTATAGATATCAATGGGCTGTGTGTGCAATGTGTGGATGTGTGGGGTCTTGCATTTTTGGGGTAAATAACATAAGAGGTGATTAGGCTTGGGACAGCTCATAGAGTCCCACGGCTTCCAGCATCATCTCTATGCCGATGACACACAGATCTACCTCTCTGGACCTGACATTACCTCTCTACTAACCAAAATACCACAATGTTTGTCTGCTATTTCATCCTTCTTCTCTGCACGATTCCTAAAACTTAACATGGACAAAACAGAGTTTATTGTCTTTCCTCCTCCTCACTCACCTCCTCCAACAAGCCTTTCCATCAAACTTGATGGTTGCTCACTCACCCCAGTCTCACAAGCTCGTTGCCTTGGAGTAACCCTCGACTCTGCTCTATCCTTCAAGCCACACATCCAAGCCCTCTTCAACTCATGCCGATTACAACTCAAAAATATCTCCCGGATCCGTGCTTTTCTTAACCAAGAATCTTCAAAAACATTAGTGCATGCCATCATCATCTCCCGCCTCGACTACTGCAACCTCCTGCTCTCTGGCCTCCCTTCCAACACTCTTGCACCCCTCCAATCTATCCTAAACTCTGCAGCCCGCTTAATCCACCTCTCCCCTCGCTACTCCCCAGCCTCGCCACTCTGCCAATCCCTTCACTGGCTTCCCATCGCCCAACGACTTCAGTTCAAAACATTAACCATGACATACAAAGCCATGCACAACCTGTCTCCTCCCTACATCTGTGACCTAGTCTCCCAGTACCTACCTGCACGCAACCTTAGATCCTCACAAGATCTCCTTCTCTGCTCCTCTCTTATTTCCTCTTCCCACAATCGTGTACAAGATTTCTCCCGTGCATCCCCCATACTCTGGAACGCTCTACCTCAGCACATCAGACTCTCCCCTACCGTGGAAAGCTTCAAGAGGAACCTCAAGACCCACCTCTTCCAACAAGCCTACAACCTACAATAGCCCTCAGCCCAGTAGACCACTGCGCAACCAGCTCTGTCCTCACCTATTGTACCATCACCCATTCCCTGTAGACTGTGAGCCCTCGCGGGCAGGGTCCTCTCTCCTCCTATACCAGTCTGTCTTGTACTGTTAATGATTGTTGTACGTATACCCTCTTTCACTTGTAAAGCGCCATGGAATAAATGGCGCTATAATAATAAATAATAATAATAATTAGTGCCCGGTGCCCCCCGCCCCGGCATTGCTCAGGGTGGACCCCGCTGATTCTGCCCGGCACCGGGCCTCTGTATACACGGAGGGACGAGCGGGAACAGAGCCTTCTTAGCAGGAAGGAGACAGCGCAGACTTCCAAGAGACTGGCTCCCAGATTACAGAGGTATGTGGGTGGATCCGAGCACAGGATGTGGAGCCGGCAGCGGCGGGGGGAGGAAGGACTGATTCACAGCTCCAGGAACTTTTCACCTCAGTAATTCTATTCAGGACATGTGCTCGCCCCTTTCACGGGTTAACAAACAAGCCTGTGGTAACAGAACCCAGATACATTAACCCCTGCTCCACTGAGGGGTACGGATCTCCTGCCATCCCCCCCTCTGAAGGCCAAAATAACCACAAGGGGTTCATATACGGAACCCTGTCGGACCAGGAGACCGGCGGCTTTATCTGTGCCGCCATACACGCTACGACACGGATTTTTGCTTGGATTATAACCTACCTGATCCTTCCTTTCCCCTAGAGATCAGCGGCGCCTCATTGGCAGTTACCCCCTTTGCATTCATGGCAGCACAGCACACCTCTGCTGCGCGCTACATCACAACGTCGCGGACTGTAGGTTTTGTGGTTGATGCAGCGGATGTAAGGTTTTTACATTTCGTTTCCTTGCGGTCAGAGAAAACCACAGAGTAACCCTGTACAAACATCGCTGCGGACGACCCTCGTAACAAAAATCACTGGGGTCAGTATTGTACGCGGATCCGGCTGCCATCTCCTATGCTCCGGTGCATTAATTATCCCAGAGACTCGGTTTACAACACATACAAGCACTTTCTCTACTGAAATACTCTGCGCTGCTGGGGATTCTGTCCCTTCACAGCCTGTGACGCTGTATGGGGTTACCCGCCATACTCTCCCACCTCCTCGAACACTGCAATAAAACTGCCAAAATGGCCATCCAATGCATGGGTCCATTAGTTCGATTCGATTTAAGCACCTGATCCCAACCCCTTTAAGTTGCATTTATAAAATGCGTGTTCCAACAATATGGCGGTAGTTAATTAGGATCGGACTGGTTCGATTTAAGTATCTGACCCCAACCTCTTTAGGTTTGCAGTATAAAAAGTGTGTTCCAATATGGCGGTAATTAGGATCAGACTGGTTCGATTTAAGCACCTGATCCTTTTGTTTTCAGGGAAAATGAGCCGCTGACAGACACCTCCGGCAGCTGCTTATTTTTTCAGAGAGCAGTATGATTTCCCCCATCTCCCTTCTGAGCGCTGGGAGTAGAGCGCTGGCAGCAGAGCGCTGGCAGCAGAACGCTGGCAGCAGAGCGCTGGCAGCAGAGCGCTGGCAGCAGAGCGCTGGCAGCAGAGCGCTGGCAGTAGAGCGCTGGGAGCAGAGCGCTGGCAGTAGAGCGCTGGCAGAAGAGCGCTGGCAGCAGAGCGCTGGCAGTAGAGCGCTGGGAGCAGAGTGCTGGCAGTAGAGCGCTGGCAGCAGAGCGCTGTGAAAAGCATGCTGGGAATAGAGTGCCATCTGAGGTGCGTGGGCAGCTTTGGGGGTCTCACCTCTGCTTTGTACATGCGGATGAGGCCTTGGTTGACTTTGGCCCAGGTCGGGACGGCGCTGATGTTCCATAGCTGATTGGAGTGTTCTGCGAAGGGGCCGGTCTTCATCTGGAAGAGAAATAATGATGCAGTGGTGAAAATTGAAGATTCCTTACACTATCAAGGGAAAAATCACAAACATGAAAGACTGGACAAGTCCCTACAACATGTCCACTGTGGAGGGGGGGGGGGGGTGACTGAGCCGAGACCCCCCATAAATCCCAGGAATGAAAGGGCTGCTGTATTCAGGGTCACACCACTAGTAGTAATGGCGGCCTACTGACACCGGACCCCCGAAATCAATGATCCAGAACCTCTAAGCTCATGGATGGGAGGGCGTACAGTGGATCTGTGGGTGGTCTTGGTTGCATTCTCTGATTGTATGCAATTTCCCTTCCCCCATTATAGGACCCCTTTAATACATACAATTTCCTTCCTTGCAAAAATGAGGATTTAGTTTGTTAAAGCCTCTGTCCACCTCTGCCATCATGAGGCGGAATGGTAGAATTGATCCAATAGAATTTTGTGTACACAGCTCCCATGCAGACCTATGTGTCTCCATGGTTACAGACCACAAACAAACCCTGCATGTAGTCAGATTGTGTAGCCTACTCCTTTCTGTTTGACTCTTCCACTCTGCGCAGAGGGAGCAACCATAGAGACATAGGTGCTGTATACACATGCGCATGAGTGCTGTATACACAAAACGGTAACAGAATTTATCAGATTTCATCATTCCCTGACAACCTGTCAGACATCGGCATTCCCCGACAACTCGTCAGACATCGGCATTCCCCGACAACTCGTCAGACATCGGCATTCCCCGACAACTCGTCAGATATCGGCATTCCCCGACAACTCGTCAGATATCGGCATTCCCCGACAACTCGTCAGATATCGGCATTCCCCGACAACTCGTCAGATATCGGCATTCCCCGACAACTCGTCAGATATCGGCATTCCCCGACAACTCGTCAGATATCGGCATTCCCCGACAACTCGTCAGATATCGGCATTCCCCGACAACTCGTCAGATATCGGCATTCCCCGACAACTCGTCAGATATCGGCATTCCCCGTCAACTCGTCAGATATCGGCATTCCCCGTCAACTCGTCAGATATCGGCATTCCCCGACAACTCGTCAGATATCGGCATTCCCCGACAACTCGTCAGATATCGGCATTCCCCGACAACTCGTCAGATATCGGCATTCCCCGACAACTCGTCAGATATCGGCATTCCCCGACAACTCGTCAGATATCGGCATTCCCCGACAACTCGTCAGATATCGGCATTCCCCGACAACTCGTCAGATATCGGCATTCCCCGACAACTCGTCAGATATCGGCATTCCCCGACAACTCGTCAGATATCGGCATTCCCCGACAACTCGTCAGATATCGGCATTCCCCGACAACTCGTCAGATATCGGCATTCCCCGACAACTCGTCAGATATCGGCATTCCCTGACAACTCGTCAGATATCGGCATTCCCCGACAACTCGTCAGATATCGGCATTCCCCGACAACTCGTCAGATATCGGCATTCCCCGACAACTCGTCAGACATCGGCATTCCCCGACAACTCGTCAGATATCGGCATTCCCCGACAACTCGTCAGATATCGGCATTCCCCGACAACTCGTCAGATATCGGCATTCCCCGACAACTCGTCAGACATCGGCATTCCCTGACAACTCGTCAGATATCGGCATTCCCCGACAACTCGTCAGATATCGGCATTCCCCGACAACTCTTTTTAAGAACCAAACTATGTCTGCCATGTTTAGATCCTATCAGATTGGTTCCCTGGTAAAATCAGGAGTGCTAGAGGCCCCCGAAACTACTCAGCTAAACCCTGATGTCGTTGACGCCGCTCCCCTCAAGCGGCGCAAGAATAACCCTTTAAGGGGGATTGTACGAGATGGGGGGGGAATTAAAAACAGCGTCCCTCTTGTCTATGAGTAGTATTACAACTCAGCCCAATTAGTGTTTTTCATCTGTCCTGCTTGTATTCCCCATTCCTCTGTTATCCCTCCTGGAAGCTAAATAAATTGCCAACTTGGGGGAGTTTCCTTATACACTTTTGTCCAATTACTGTCTGTGGATATGCCCCGACCCTCTGTCTCCAGTTGTTAATTCATACATTTCTAGGAAGAGCAACAGAGGTACGCCCCCATCCCTCTGATAACAACTGGAGAGGGGGCATTGCACTTAATTCATACATTTCCAGGAAGAGCAACAGAAGTAGTCCTTAGAAAGGAAAGGGGCATTGCCCTTAATTCATACATTTCTAGGAAGAGCATCAGAGGTACACCCCTTTCCCTCTGATAACAACTGGAGGGGGGGGCATTGCCCTTAATCCATACATTTCCAGGAAGAGCAACAGGGGTATGCCTTGGGGGGGGGGGAGGAGATTACCCTTAATCCATTTCCAGGAAGAGCAACAGAGGTACTACCCTTTCCCTCTGATAACGACTGGAGGGGGGGCATTGCCCTTAATTTTACATTTCCAAGAAGAGCAACAGGGGTACACCTTGGGGGGGGCATTACCCTTAATTCATACATTTCCAGGAAGAGCAACAGAGGTATGCCTTGGGAGGGGCATTGCCCTTATTTCACACATTTCCAGGAAGAGCAAAAGAGGTATGCCTCGGGCGGGGAGCGTCATCATTGCCCTTATTTCACACATTTCCAGGAAGAGCAACAGAGGTGCAATCCTTCCCCCTCTGACAACAACTGGAGAAGGGGGGGACTGCCTTAATTCATACATTTCCAGGAAGAGCAACAGAGGTACGACCCACTGCAATGTTACAAAAAAAAATGACGCTATATCTATATAGCTAAACGTATATATATATCTATATCTATTGCAATATCACACAGTCCAAGTGGTGGTGCTGTTTTCAGGCAGATACTTTAACCCTATAGGGGCAGCGATTACGCCCCCCTCGAATATCTGATAAAGCCGGCACGATTTGTTGAGCTTAAATCAGGGACGCGCGCAGCAAGGGCGCCGCGCCCGGCCACATGTGGCTGTAAACAATGACGCTTTCGCTGCAATAGCGGCGTATAAAATTTTTTTTAAAAAAATAAATGAAAAAAAAAGAAGAATAAAATAAAAAAATAAAAAAAAATCCAAAAGAGATGAGGAGAGACGGCGGAGAAAAAGATCCGGAGACATCACATGATGGGGAGCGAGGGGGAGCGAGGGGGAGCGCCAATCCTGCAGTAACCTCGGGGGGATTGTATGAGTCAGAGAAGCCATATTGAGCAGGAAATTACTCACAGGCTCTGCGTTCCTGACTCTGCTCTCCCCAGAGAATGAGCCTTTTGTAAATGGTTCCTCAGTCAGTAAGAGGAGGGGGAGAGGGAGAGATGAGAGCAGCCCCTTCCTGTCAGTTCCTTCCCTTCCAGCAGAAATCCGAACCCTCCCTTCTCCGAGAGGGAAAAAAAAATCTCCTCCAAATTTAGAAGGGCAGATTGAAGCGGAGCCTGTGCAGAGCCGAGCGCAGCACAATGCTCTGCGCCTTTCAATTACCGCTCTCGCTCATTCCCAAACTTCTCTGATCTCATCCTTTGTGCACTTTTATTAACCCGCTATGCTCAAATCCCTATATATGCATAGCCTTTATGTCACAGGACGCTTGTGTTGCCCCCCCTGACACGTGCGGGGAGATATACGTTATATATATATATTATATAGTCAGTGTCTATTTGCTTTTTCTGTTGTCATTTTTAAATTTCAGACAATCCCTTGAAATGACTAAACCTATACCGTAGTGCTGTACACAGATTTTAATGCCTCGCCTCAGTCCCTGGACTGTTGTTAAAGAGGTTGTCCAGGACCTAACAATAGATTTATCCATGAGATTGGTGGGAGTCGGTGGCTAAACCCATACAGTAGCGCTGTACACAGATTTTAATCCCTCACCTCAGTCCCTGGACTGTCTAATTTCATTACTGACCATTGTTAAAGGAGTTGTCCAGGACCTAACGATGGATGATTGATCCATGAGATCGGTGGGGATCCGGTAACCAGCACCCCACCCCAACGGTCAGATGAAATCTGCTCCCGCCGGAATGAGGCGGTGAATGAGCAGAGCGGTACGCTGTTTAGAGTACTGGACCTCATCTACTACTGGGGGACCAGCGACTAGCCCTCCCCCCATAACGAGCACTGCACCTCATCACCTACTGGGGGACCAGCGTCTAGCCCTCCCCCCATAACGATCACTGGACCTCATCTACTACTGGGGGACCAGCGACTAGCCCTCCCCCCATAACGATCACTGCACCTCATCTCCTACTGGGGTCCAGCGTCTAGCCCTCCCCCCATAACGATCACTGCACCTCATCACCTACTGGGGTCCAGCGACTAGCCCTCCCCCCATAACGATCACTGCACCTCATCACCTACTGGGGTCCAGCGACTAGCCCTCCCCCCATAACGATCACTGCACCTCATCACCTACTGGGGTCCAGCGACTAGCCCTCCCCCCATAACGATCACTGCACCTCATCACCTACTGGGGACCAGCGACTAGCCCTCCCCCCATAACGATCACTGGACCTCATCTACTACTGGGGGACCAGCGACTAGCCCTCCCCCCATAACGATCACTGCACCTCATCTCCTACTGGGGTCCAGCGTCTAGCCCTCCCCCCATAACGATCACTGCACCTCATCACCTACTGGGGTCCAGCGACTAGCCCTCCCCCCATAACGATCACTGCACCTCATCACCTACTGGGGTCCAGCGACTAGCCCTCCCCCCATAACGATCACTGCACCTCATCTACTAAGGGTCCAATGACTAGCCCTCCCCCAAAACGATCACTGCACCTCATCTCCTACTGGGGGTCCAACGACTAGCCTTACCCCCATAACGATCACTGCACCTTATCTCCTACTGGGGGTCCAGCGACTAGCCCTCCCCCAAAACGATCACTGAACCTCATCTCCTACTGGGGGTCCAGCGTCTAGCCCTCCCCCCATAACGATCACTGCACCTCATCTCCTACTGGGGGTCCAGCGACTAGCCCTCCCCCAAAACGATCACTGCACCTCATCTCCTACTGGGGGTCCAGCGACTAGCCCTCCCCCCATAACGATTACTACACCTCATCTCCTACTGGGGGACCAGCCTTCCCCCATAAACGATCACTGCACCTCATCCCCTACTGGGGGTCCAGCGACCAGCCTTCCCCCATAAACGATCACTGCACCTCATCCCCTACTGGGGGTCCAGCGACCAGCCTTCCCCCGTAAACGATCAGCCCGGTACACTGCTTAGAGTACTGTACCTAATCTCCTACTGGGGGTCTAGCGAGCAGCCTTCCCACCCTTAACGATCACTGCACCTCATTTCCCAGACACTCACCCATGTCACCTACAGATTGCACAACCCCCTTAAAAAGTGCCATAGAAATATATATTAGGGGGTCGAACAAGCGTGGTCGGCCGTCTCTCCATTCCTGGTAGTCAGCGACAAGGTCCAGTTATTGGGGAATCTGCATCTGTTGGACATTGATATCACTTTTACAGGATATGCTACAAATGTCTCACAATGGAAAATCCCTTTAAATTTCATAGGAAGCCCACACAAGCAAATAAAATCTCCATCCATTTGGATAGCTGGATGCAAAATAATGAGCCACGGTGCTGGTAATCAAGACCCAAATTCTAGCAAATCACCACATTTTAGCAAATCATCAAGATCCACATTCTAGCAATCAGTGGATCCACACCGATCCAATGAATAGGGGACCTAGAACTTGTTTGGGCTGGAATATCCTTTTAAAGTTGATCCAATGACTAAAACCTACATCTATGCTAATCAAGACCCACATTCTAGCAATCAGGAATACCCTTTTAAGTTGATCCAATCAATCAGGAACAAGCGTTCCTTTTCCCTGCAGCGCCTCCAGAGGTGAAAAGCAGCATTACACCCTTCCCATTGTGCGATCAGTGCAATGTATAGATGGCCCAGGTCCTCCGAAGTGACACTTTGCAATAGCTTTCTCTTCATATCAGACCACCCAAATGTAAAAGTATTAAAACTAAAGAGCATGGAAAGGGCGAAACGAAAAAAGAACAAAATGGGACCACAATTAAGGGCACAATTTGGCAGCATTGATGGAACTGGCGGAGATTAAATGCAATATTATATAGGAATTCCTGAATACATAAGCTCCGAGCCACAAGTTTATTTTACTTTTTATATGGAAATCTACCAGTCCACAAAGCAAAAATTTCCATTACAGAGAAGGGAGGGATACGGCGTGGTCTGCAGCTGCCATATAGTGCTAGTAGTGCAATAGTCACTGGTGTCTGCCTGCAGAGGTCGTGTCCGTGACCCCCTGGATGGACCTTTCTCTATAGGGATAGATCTCTCATCTGTGCTATCCAGGGGGGCGTCATGGTCCCTGACTTATGGGTTCTCTCTGTTCTATCACCTCCCTATATAGGGGGCTGCAGTGCAGAGTAAACCCCAGGTCTGTATACCCTTTAGGGAGAACTACAAGTCCCAGCACGCAGTGACAGGCTAACCGTTTGAACTTGCAGCTCGGCCTCACCCAACCGGTGGAGTTCCCCTCGGTCTTACGACATGTGAAATGAATGAGTGCGTTAACCTTTAACCATGTGGGTGCAGTTTTCAGAGAGACTCCATTACGACATAAAAGAGGAAAAACCCAAAACACTGCACCGAAATCTGACGCTGATGGGCTCCTGCGCTGCGTAAGAAGACCCCAATGACGTAGGTGGGGAAGGGGGCTGTGGGAAGAACGATAGTACAAGTATGGCCGGATTTCGTGAGCCTACCCTTATGGTAATCCCAGTTATTCGAGCTCCCCGGAGGATTAAGACAGTGTTTGCCCTCCTGCTCCAGATGTCTACAGGCCCTTGGGTTGACCATATTTCTTCTGCGGACTATGCCAATGTGACAGGACGGCACCAGCACACATAATCACTCCAACAAAAACCTAGCCTTGGCACGGACTGTCTGGGGCCAGGGTGTCCACACGGCACCACCTAAGAACCGCAGTGTCAGATACTCAGGTCTGCAGCCAGATGTCTACAGGGCCTTGGGACGACCATATTTATTCCGGGGACTATGCCGATGGGAATTCCATTCTTGCCGGAGACGTAACAGGACGACACAAGAGCATATGACCACTCCAACCAAATCCTAGACTTGGCACGGACTGTCTGCGGTGAGCGTGCTACCCCGTGGCACCACCTAATAACCGCAGTGTCGCATACTCAGGTCTGCGGCCAAGATGTCTACAGGCCTTGGGTCGACCATATTTATTCCGAAGACTATGCCGATGGGAATTCGATTCTCGCCGGAGACGTGACCGGACAACACGAGTGCACATTGGCACAGACTGTCTGCGGCAAGGGTGCTCGCCTGCGTACCACCTAAGAACCGCAGTGTCACATACTCACGTCTGCGGCCATATTGCTCACCTGTGTAATAAATAGGATGCACTCCAGGAACATGTAATCCTTGTGATTCTCATTCACCACCTTGTCGTCAACAAAATGCCTGGGCTCCAGGGTGGAGTGATCTGCAGAAACAATGACCTCATGTTACACACCACCACCGACAGCATGCAAGAGCGCCCGTGGCTCCATCTACCACGTAGTCATGTCCTACAATCATGGACTTTTTACCTACAAGCTGAGCGCTGCCCCATATAAAAGGCAGAAACTGGAAGTCGTCCAGGCCCCAGACCCCTTGGCTGCCGGCGGGCTCCATCCTGTACGTCTTCTGCAGTTTCCTCATGACCTCAAGGTACCTGAGGAGCAGAAGAAAGATTCACCCTAATGCGCTGTTATGTAAAACTCCTTTAGTACTTGCCTATATTAATCAATCCCTCCTCATCAGCGCTGCTGCCTTGGTCGTGACCGCTGCAGTCAATCACTGGCCAGATGTGACCTTTGCATGTGATTGACTGCAGTGGGCATGTGCGAATGAAGGTGACAAATCGGGCAAGAATGAAGGGGGGTGCTGGAGAGGACGTGGTCTGATCAGGTAAGGAAATACATGTAGTTTCCTTCAATGGGGGCCCGAAAAGATGTCGGCCCCCCCATGATATCTGCTTTATTTTGCGTGTCTCCAGTATGCAGGAACTTTATGAGACATGCGCCCTCAGAGCTTACAATCTAAGCAAACAGAAAAGGAGAAATCTGCACAACCCTAAAGAGTTAGGAGGGGGGGCAACATATAATATCCAGGGGGGATAGGGACCACCACAGACTAAGCCACCACCTCAACTTTGCCTCTTACCGGTCGAACACCCAACTTTGCCTCTCTCTTACCGGTCGAACACCTTGAAGACGATGGCGAGTTGGTCGTCCGCCTGCAGGACCTGAATCTTACACAGGCAAAACAGGAACGCAGCAAAGGCGGCTTCATGTCCTAAGGAAGAAGACGGAACAGGTGAGGACGGCGGTCTCCGATCTGCGGTCCCTCGGCGTTTGCGGACTGATAGGATCCCAGGATCCCATTCACCAGACAGTGTCCTCTTGGTATATATCAGTGTCCTTTTTTTAGCTTCATGGACTATTATGTTTTGTTTTTTGTATGGACGTCTAAGGGTGGTGGCATCGGGGGGTATATGCTTACGGAAAGAGCGAAAAAAAATACACAAGACAAAGTAATAAAAATATGCACAAAAGTCATTGAGTGTTGCTGTTCAGGCCAGTAGGGGGCAGTGGTGACAATAGACAAACCGACTCTGTGCTGTAGATATAGACTCGTCCGGAGGAGCCAGACCGCCTGACTCCATCTAGGACTGATTCACCCTCATGGCATCCGACGCTGGCCACCATGATGAGTGACGGAGTCGCCTCTGACGAGTAGAGTTCAGTTGCCTTAGATGACTTTCATGGCCGCTATGATGTACGTGGACATGGTGTACATCCAGGACTTGTTGCCTATAGACCCCCTCACTTTCCTGCCTCTCCAGCTTCCTTCCCCCCCTCTCAAAACTTCCAGTTCCTGTGCCTCAAATAGCTCCTTTTAATGGCCTTTAACCCCTTCCCAGCTACCAGATGGCACAGAAGGATGCACAATGTCAGTGCACGCCTTCCACCTCCTATATTATACCATGGAGTGTCCGATGGGATTGTGAAAGCGACCTACCGGGGAGAGAATTAAGCTTAGAGCTGCAAAGGTTAAAAATAAGGTACAGAAAGACGGACGGCACCGGCTGCGTACGTGAGGCGAGCAGCATCGCTCCGCAGCCCCGGGAACACGTGCGGCCGATGCTGTCACCCCGTGGAGTTACAAGACACAAACCGTTTTGGAGTGACTAACAGAGAACAAGAAATGATGTAAGGGAGAGGGGGAAAGAAATGACAGCACAGGAAGAAGTGGGCTCCGGCGCGGAGAAACCACCGCAGGCACCGAGCACAGCCGCAGCAACAGGGCACCCTAGTGGCCCAACGCAGAATGGCAGGCCAGCTCCACCACAGCCCGGACCCTCGTGCCGCCCGCATCGCATGGGTTTTGTGTAGTGACGACGCTGACCCCGTGTTACAGATACTCATGTTTATAAAGAGAGAATGTAAAGAGACGACGGATTAATGCAGAAGCCTCATCTTCTCTCACCACTATGTCCTATAGGGGGCGTCTCGCCGGTGGAAGTTACCTGTGCCGTAGTCAATGCGGGTGGAGTTTCCCACAGATTCCTTCAGATAGACGGCCACCTCGGGCACCGCCGCGCTCAGATGAGGAGGGATCACCGTGGAAACGAGATTCTCGGCCTCCTAAATGGAAGATTCTGGGGTTAGACATCATGGATGGGGCAGGAATATAGGTTCTGGAGTATGGGGAAAGGGACCTAAGGGGCATCTGATGGCACACGCATCACATGAGAACCCTGGTAGACGCATGGTATATATATATCTCAATCATACACACACGGCAGATGCACAGCATTTACTAGTACAAATATAAACCGTATTTGGCGTTTTACAGGACGCACCTCAAATTTAAAGATAGAAAAGGTAAAAAATTATATATTATATATATATTATATATATATATATATAAAAAAAATCCGGTCCTTTTTTTATAATGTGGTGGTGTGTTACCGGAGGGGGCGGCAGCGGTGGTGGAGCGTGGTCACATGGAGGCAGGATCGATGCTGGAGTACGGCGATGCTGCAGGCGGTGAGGCACGGGCCATTCTGAAGATGTCGGAGGTGCGGGGTTCAGATAAATGGCATCCAGAGTCGGCGTGTGTGCAGATAAGAGCTCGAGCCGAGAGCTCCATCTGCGCACACACCGACTCTGGGCACCATTATTTGAAGAACTTACTGCAGACATCTTCAGAATGGCCCGTGCCTCGCTGTCCGCCCGCCACACAGAGCCTCGCTGTCCGCCCGCCACACAGAGCATCGCTGCTCGCCCGCCACACAGAGCCTCGCTATCCGCCACACAGAGCCACGCTATCCACCACACAGAGCCACACTGCTCGCCCGCCGCACAGAGCCTCGCTGCCCGCCCGCCGCACAGAGCCTCGCTGCCCGCCCGCCACACAGAGCCTCGCTGCCCGCCCGCCACACAGAGCATCGCTGCTCGCCCGCCACACAGAGCATCGCTATCCGCCACACAGAGCCACGCTATCCACCACACAGAGCCACACTGCTCGCCCGCCGCACAGAGCCTCGCTGCCCGCCCGCCCGCCGCACAGAGCCTCGCTGCTCGCCCGCCACACAGAGCCTCGCTATCCACCACACAGAGCCACACTGCTCGCCCGCCGCACAGAGCCTCGCTGCCCGCCCGCCGCACAGAGCCTCGCTGCCCGCCCGCCACACAGAGCCTCGCTGCCCGCCCGCCACACAGAGCCTCGCTGCCCGCCCGCCACACAGAGCCTCGCTGCCCGCCTGCCACACAGAGCCTCGCTGCCCGCCCGCCACACAGAGCCTCGCTGCCCGCCCGCCACACAGAGCCTCGCTGCCCGCCCGCCACACAGAGCCTCGCTGCCCGCCCGCCACACAGAGCCTCGCTGCCCGCCCGCCACACAGAGCCTCGCTGTACGCCCGCCACACAGAGCCTCGCTGTACGCCCGCCACACAGAGCCTCGCTGTCCGCCACACAGAGCCACGCTATCCACCACACAGAGCCACACTGCTCGCCCGGCGCACAGAGCCTCGCTGCCCGCCCGCCGCACAGAGCCTCGCTGTACGCCCGCCACACAGAGCCTCGCTGTACGCCCGCCACACAGAGCCCCGCTGTACGCCCGCCACACAGAGCCTCGCTGTACGCCCGCCACACAGAGCCTCGCTGTCCGCCACACAGAGCCACGCTATCCACCACACAGAGCCACACTGCTCGCCCGGCGCACAGAGCCTCGCTGCCCGCCCGCCGCACAGAGCCTCGATGCCCGCCACACAGAGCCTTGCCATAGAGAGCAGTGCCAACAGCACAGCACAAAGCAGTGCCCTGCCTCCTGTGACCCCTCTCCAATGGGCATGGGTAATCCTATGGGCAGCTCTCACAGAAATTTGGCTTGGTCTTCCAGACCTTATCTTGACCTCCACTGTTCCTGGTGACGGCCATTTCTTAAATGCATTTTGAACTGAGGAAAGGACAATTTGAAAATGCTTTGCTATTTTCTTATAGCCTTCTCCTGCTTTGTGGGCCTCCACCATTTTAATTTTCAGAGTGCTAGGCAGCTGCTTACAAGAACCCTTGGCTGCTATCTTTTTGGCACAGAAAGCTGTGAAATTTGCATCACCTGGCCTTTCCTAACGATGATAGTGAACAAGCCATAACCTGATAGGCTAGCTAAGGTCTGAAAACTTTATTCAACTTATTTAACTGTTCAAAATAGAAGTAAGTTTGACGAGGGGTACCCAAACTTTTATATATAGGCCGTCTGTACTGTTCATATACTGGTGCCCGGGCATTAGACCCCTCCATGTGGCTTCACATACAGTATTACAGCTGATGAATGGCTCCTGTGGTGCCCACCTGATCCAGCTTGGCGTACCAGGTTCGAAAAGCCTTGTTGCCGAAACGGGAGGGTTGGTCGACAGGGGGCGTTTCATCGATCCAGCGATCTAAGGTGTCCAGTACGGCCATCAGCTTCACAATCACCTGCGGGGGAAGGAGACACAAACTCAGTAATGTGCCATGCCGGCTTGTTTCTTGCCCGTACCATACAAGATGCCACCTCTCCGATGTGACGGCGGTGGGGATTGCAGATGAGGGTTTGTCTGGAGAAGGCCGACATCACAGGTATGACTTTCACTTTGAATACAGAGTCCATGATGTTCGGGCCAGATGTGGGCCACTCCTGACCTCAAACTCAACAACCTCATATAGGAGACCCCCGGCCAGTCTGTACCATGAACGTCACGTGCGAGACCGAAGAGATAGACAGATGGAGAGAGATAGGAGAGAAGGAGAGAGGGATAGAGATAGGTAGAGTGTGTCAGATTCTGAGCCGGGACAGACTGAGCACCCACAGTCATCGAATCCGGGCGGCACCGACAGAACTACAAGCCCCGAGAGATCAGACTGTGCCTGCAGTGCCCCCAGGAGGCCGTGGAGGATGAGGAGACTTCTTGCTGAGGAGCCCCAAATAATCAGCAATGAGGGACACACTTCAGGAGACTGATCTAATCGCAGTCTTCAACTCCATGGAGGAAGAAGAGAAACTGCGGATACCACTGGAGGAAGAGGAACGTGCACTGGCTACAGACAGAGGAGCCTGAAATGTCATGGACCTCCATCCCCCCCCACGCTGGATGAGCCTCTATCCTCATCTCCATTTTTACCACTTGCTTTGGCAATGCCAACGTGTACTTGGTCCTGTCAATAAAGCTATTTTGAATTTGATAGAGAAAGCTAGAGAGCTAGATCGAAAGCGCGAGGGCAAGGGAGCGCGCGAGGGAAAGAAAGGGAGCGCGCGAGGGAAAGAAAGGGAGCGCGCGAGGGAAAGAAAGGGAGCGCGCGAGGGAAAGAAAGGGAGCGCGCGAGGGAAAGAAAGGGAGCGCGCGAGGGAAAGAAAGGGAGCGCGCGAGGGAAAGAAAGAGCGCGAGCGAGAGCGAGCGAGCGAGAAAGAGAGCGAGCGAGAAAGAGCGAGCAAGAGAGCGAGCGAGAAAGAGCGAGCGAGAAAGAGAGCGAGAAAGAGAGAGCGAGAAAGAGAGCGAGAAAGAGAGAGCGAGAAAGAGAGCGAGCGAGAAAGAGAGCGAGCGAGAAAGAGAGCGAGCGAGAAAGAGAGCGAGCGAGAAAGAGCGCGAGCGAGAAAGAGCGCGAGCGAGAAAGAGCGCGAGCGAGAAAGAGCGCGAGCGAGAAAGAGCGCGAGCGAGAAAGAGCGCGAGCGAGAAAGAGCGCGAGCGAGAAAGAGCGCGAGCGAGAAAGAGCGCGAGCGAGAAAGAGCGCGAGCGAGAAAGAGAGCGAGCGAAAAAGAGAGCGAGCGAAAAAGAGAGCGAGCGAGAAAGAGAGCGAGCGAAAAAGAGAGCGAGCGAAAAAGAGAGCGAGCGAGAAAGAGCGAGCGAGAAAGAGCGAGCGAGAAAGAGCGAGCGAGAAAGAGCGAGCGAGAAAGAGCGAGCGAGAAAGAGCGAGCGAGAAAGAGCGAGCGAGAAAGAGAGAGCGAGAAAGAGAGAGCGAGAAAGAGAGAGCGAGAAAGAGAGAGCGAGAAAGAGAGAGCGAGAAAGAGAGAGCGAGAAAGAGAGCGAGCGAAAAAGAGAGCGAGCGAAAAAGAGAGCGAGCGAGAAAGAGAGCGAGCAAGAGCGAGCGAGAAAGAGCGAGCGAGAAAGAGCGAGCGAGAAAGAGCGAGCGAGAAAGAGCGAGCGAGAAAGAGCGAGCGAGAAAGAGCGAGCGAGAAAGAGAGCGAGCGAGAAAGAGAGCGAGCGAGAAAGAGAGCGAGCGAGAAAGAGAGCGAGCGAGAAAGAGAGCGAGCGAGAAAGAGAGCGAGCGAGAAAGAGAGCGAGCGAGAAAGAGAGCGAGCGAGAAAGAGAGCGAGCGAAAAAGAGAGCGAGCGAAAAAGAGAGCGAGCGAAAAAGAGAGCGAGCGAAAAAGAGAGCGAGCGAAAAAGAGAGCGAGCGAGAAAGAGCGAGCGAGAAAGAGAGCGAGCGAGAAAGAGAGCGAGCGAGAAAGAGCGCGAGCGAGAAAGAGCGCGAGCGAGAAAGAGCGCGAGCGAGAAAGAGCGCGAGCGAGAAAGAGCGCGAGCGAGAAAGAACGCGAGAGCAACATATGTAGAAATAAGAGAGAGAGAGAGAGATATGGGATGATGTATGATTGGGGTTTTCTACATGTCGGACCAGGTTTGTATTTTGGGTCCATTAACCCCTCGGTGGCCGGGCCTCGGTGTATAATTGGTGCTCGGCCGCGGCTCCGGAGGATCCAGCTGTGGCGGCTGCGGCCTGACGTTGTAATTAAGAGTCGCGGGGAGCGAGTCTTTCTGTTAAACAATGGCGGTGATTTACATGGCCACCAGCCTTCCAGCCATGGGCGGCTCATTATGGCCAGCTCTGGCTTCTCCGTCCCTCTGGTGGAGCGGAGACCGGCTGAGTAATGGCTGGCAGGGGATGGCTGTACCTCCAGGCTCGGGAGCGGGGGGAGGGGAGAGCAGTCACGCATCCATCGCTTTCTACTGCTTTTTAAAGGGATTAAAACCAGCAGTGGCGTATGCAGCGCGCGGCCCCAGCTGCCAGCCCAGGCAGCTAATACATAATTAAAGAGACACAAGGGTTTGCTTGGTGTCTGGGTCTCTTTGAAAAGCCGTGTGTGGAGGCGCAGGCGGCGTCCTATTGTCCGGCTAAATTAATATTGCAACGGAAGCATTACGGTGCGAGTCCTGTGTAGCCGGGGTCATCGGCAGCGGGGACACATATCAGCTGTGTGTGCAAAAAGTGCGAAAAAACAGAAAAAAAATAAGAAAAATAAACTGACTAATGATTGTGTCTTTATACCGCCACACACGTCCTCTCCTTGTACCGTGGGGTCAATATTTCTCACTGTTCACCCGGTTTAATTTGGGAGAGGAAATGTTTAGCGCAGACCACTTGTAATTAAAGGGATTGAGAAAAACAAATCCTGAACGCTGCACTCTGTAATTAAAGGGAAAAATTTGTCCTGTATCTAAGCTCAATCTTTACCTTTTTTGGTGCTGACTCTCCAAACCCTTCTATTACTATTACAGGGCGGCACGGTGGCTCAGTGGTTAGCGCTGCAGTCTTGTGGTGGCTCAGTGGTTAGCACTTTAGTCTTGCAGCGCTGGGGTCCTGGGTTCAAATCCCACCAAGGACACTATCTGCAAGGAGTTTGTATGTTCTCCCCGTGCGTTTCCTCCCACACTCCAAAGACATACAGATAGGGACTCTAGATTGTGAGCCCCAATGGGAACAGTGTTGCCATTGTATATAAAGCGCTGTGGAATTAATAGCGCTATATAAATGAATAAAATTAGTATTAATTAATTATTACTAATCTAGGGCTTAGTGGCAGCTTTGAGCGGACATGAAGCCCTTATTACCCCAATTGCCACCGCACCAGGGCAACAGGAAGAGCCAGGTAAAGCGCCGGGGCTGTCACATATAATGAATGCGGCAATTCCAGGTGGCTGCAGGCTGCTATTTTGAGGCTGGGGTGGGCCAATAAGCATGGGTCTCCCCAGTTCAATCTATACGTTTGTGGTGCTGACTCTCCAAACACTACCATTAGTAATCTAGGGCTTAGTGGCAGCTGTGAGCTGACATGAATCCCTTATTACCCTTCTTGCCACCACCCCAGGGCAACAGGAAGAGCCAGGTAAAGCGCCGGGATTGTCGCATACAATGGATGCGGTAATTGCAGGCGGCTGTAGGCTGCTATTTTTAGGCTAAGGGGGCCTCAATAAGTATGAGCCTCCCCAGCTCAATCTTTACCTCTTTAAAGCCCTCTTTACAAATCTAGGGCTTAGTGGCAGCTGTGAGCTGACATTAACCTCTTATTACCTCAATTGCCACCACACCAGAACAGTCACAAAGAGCAGGGTAAAGTGCCGGGACTGTCGCATATAATAGATGCGGCAATTCCGGGCGAATACAGGCTGCTATTTTTAGGCTGGGGGCAGGCCAATAAGCTTGGGTCTCTCCAGCTCAATCTTTACCTCTGCATTGCTGCCTCTCCAAACCCTACCATTAGTAATCTAGGGCTTTGTGGCAGCTGTGAGTTGACATGAACCACTTATTACCTCGATTGCCACCCCACCAGGGCAACGGGAGAGGCGGGTAAAGTGCCGGGACTGTCGCATCTAATGGATGCAGCAATTCCAGGTGGATGCAGGCTGCTATTTTTTGGCTGGGGGTGCCGATAACCATGCCCCCCCCCCCAGCTCAATCTTTACCTCTGTGGTGTCGACTCTCCAAACCCCAGGATACAAGAACCACTAATACTGTATATTGGTCGGATGTGCAAGAACTGCGTATGAGAGACACCACTAGTAAGTACTACAGTCACCCGAGGCTTCAGAGAGTCACACAAGGTAAATTTATCTATGGCTTTAAGACACTTGCTGCAAATTCTGGCATAAAAAAAAAACAACAACACCAAAAAAAAAAACAAAAAAAAAAAAACACACCAGTCCAAGTAAAATATTCCATCATCTACCAGTCGTGGGCCAAACCTGTGCCGAAAGTGTTTGATTGACAGGATGCAAATCTAATAAATAGAAAAATGAATTCTACTATTTGTCCACCAGGTGGCAGTGTTCTTATACAGTCTAGGGACCTGATGGTGACGCGTTCTAGGTGACATACGCCGTGTGTCCACTAGATGGCAGTGTTGTACCCATAACGGCTGATTCACTGCACACAATGAGAGGAGCAGACCCTGCTGGACCCCAAAGAAGGGAATTTTGTTTACTTACCGTAAATTCCTTTTCTTCTAGCTCCAATTGGGAGACCCAGACAATTGGGTGTATAGCTACTGCCTCCGGAGGCCACACAAAGTATTACACTTTAAAAAGTGTAACCCCTCCCCTCTGCTATACACCCTCCCGTGCATCACGGGCCCATCAGTTTTGGTGCCAAAGCAGGAAGGAGGAACTTATAAATTGGTCTAAGGTAAATTCAATCCGAAGGATGTTCGGAGAACTGAAACCATGAACCAAAAGAACAATTCAACATGAACAACATGTGTACACAAAAGAACAAACAGCCCGAAGGGAACAGGGGCGGGTGCTGGGTCTCCCAATAGGAGCTAGAAGAAAAGGAATTTACGGTAAGTAAACAAAATTCCCTTCTTCTTTGTCGCTCCATTGGGAGACCCAGACAATTGGGACGTCCAAAAGCAGTCCCTGGGTGGGTAAAAGAATACCTCGATAAAAAGAGCCGAAAAAACGGCCCCCTCTTACAGGTGGGCAACCGCCGCCTGAAGGACTCGCCTACCTAGGCTGGCATCTGCCGAAGCATAGGCATGCACCTGATAGTGTTTCGTGAAAGTGTGCAGACTCGACCAGGTAGCCGCCTGACACACCTGCTGAGCCGTAGCCTGGTGACGCAATGCCCAGGATGCCCCTGCGGCTCTGGTAGAAGGGGCTTTCAGCTCTAAAGGAATCGGAAGCCCAGAAGAACGGTAGGCTTCAAGGATCAGTTCCTTGATCCACCGAGCCAAGGTTGACTTGGAAGCCTGCGACCCCTTACGCTGGCCAGTGACAAGGACAAAGAGCGCATCAGAACGGCGCGGGGGCGCAGTGTGCGAAAAGAAGAGTCGGAGTGCTCTCCCGAGATCTAACAAGTGCAATCCTTTTCACAATTGTGAACTGGATGAGAGCCAAAAGAAGGTAAGGAGATATCCTGATTGAGAAGAAAAAGGGGATACCACCTTAAGTAGGCAATCCGGGACCGGATGCAGAACCACCTCATCCTGGCGAAACACCAGGAAGGGGGCTTTGCATGACAGCGCTGCAAGCTCAGACACTCTCCGAAGTGATGTGCCTGCCACTAGGAAGACCACCTTCTGCGAAAGGCGTGATAGAGATAACTCTGAGAACGCTAAGAGCCAGGACTCAATGGCCACCCAGTCAGGTTGAAGACCGCAGAATTCAGATGGAAAATGGCCCTTGAGACAGCAAGTCTGGTCGGTCCGGGAGTGCCCACGGTCGACCCACCGTGAGGTGCCACAGATCCAGGTATCACGACCTCCTCGGCCAGTCTGGAGCGACGAGGATGGCGCGGCGGCAGTCGGATCCGATCTTGAGTAACACTCTGGGCAGCAGCGCCAGAGGAGGAAATACATAAGGCAGTCGAAATTGCGACCAGTCCTGAACTGATGCGTCCGCCGCCAGAGCTCTGTGCTGGTGGTTGATGTACGCGACCGCCGTGGCGTCGTCCGACTGTATCCGGATCTGCCTGCCGTCCAGCCATCGCTGGAACGACTTTAGGGCTAGCTACACTGCCCTTATCTCCAGAACATTGATCTGAAGGGAGGACTCTGTCAGAGTCCAGGTTCCCTGAGCCCTGTGGTGGAGGAAGACCGCTGTCCACCCTGACAGACTCTCGTCCGTCGTGACCATAGCCCAGGATGGGAGCAGGAAGGATTTTTCTTTCGACCAAGAAGTGGGAAGAAGCCACCACTGAGTAGAGGCTTTGTCTGCCAGTGAAAGAGAGACGTTCCTGTCTAGGGACGTCGACCTCCTGTCCCATTTGCGGAGAATGTGCCATTGGAGTGGACGCAGATGAAACTGCGCAAAAGGAACTGCCTCCATTGCTGCCACCATCTTCCCTAGGAAGCGCGTGAGGCGCCTCAAGGGGTGAGACTGGGCCCGAAGGAGAAGCCTGTCCCTGATGATATCCAGGCTCCTGTCCGTCAGATTCCCCCAGGGGCTGCGGAGGGAGCCCGGTTCCAGTGAATGGTGACCGGTTAGGATCCCACTTCTCCCAGAGCCCCTAAGGGATAGGGAAGGAAAACGGCATGTGGGCTCCAGCCTCTGTACCGGCAATGGGTACCTCAACCTTAACAGCACCGCCGACTCAGTGGGGTGAGAAGGGAGCATGCCGGGGGCCCTGTGGGGGGCCCTCTTTTCTTCCATCCGATATAATCAGCAGCTGCTGCTGACTAAAATGTGGAGCTTGTGTGCATGTGTGCCTCCTTCAACACAAAGCATGAAACTGATGGGCCCGTGATGCACGGGAGGGTGTATAGGCAGAGGGGAGGGGTTACACTTTTTAAAGTGTAATACTTTGTGTGGCCTCCGGAGGCAGTAGCTATACACCCCAATTGTCTGGGTCTCCCAATGGAGCGACAAAGAAACCTTCATTATATGAGAGAACGAATAGGGTGGTGGAGAACATGCTCCCCCTCCGCCCCGTGAAGATGGGGTTCTATGCAGCTTCCTGGATTGTTGGGGGTTTTGGTCGTCAGGTCGTATCACCAGTAATCCATAAGTTTTACCCTTTCATATTACAAAATTTTATATAATATATATATATATACACACACACATACACACACACACAAAGTGGGTATGGAAAGTATTCACACCACTTTACATTTTTCCCTCTTTGTTTCATTGCAGCCATTTGGTAAATTCAGAAAAGTTAATTTTTTCCCTCACTAATGTACACTCTACCCCCATCTTGTCAGAAATTTATAAATTTTTCCAAATTTATTAAACAAGAAAAGCTGAAATATCACATGGTCATAAGTATTCAGCCCCTTTACTCAGTATTGGGTAGAAGCCCCCTCCCTTTTGAGCTAGTACAGCCATGAGACTTCTTGGGATCCTGGATGTGGGGATCCTCGGCCATTCTTCCTGCAGATCCTCTCCAGTTCCGTCAGGTTGGATGGTGAACGTTGGTGGTCACCATTTTTAGGTCTCTCCAGAGAAGCTCAATTGGGTTTAGGTCATGGTTCTGGCTGGGACGGTCAGGAATGGTCACAGAGTTGTTGTGAACCCACTCCTTTGTTATTTTAGTTGTGTACTTAGGGTCATTGTCTTGTTGGAAGGTGAACCTTCTGTCAAGTCTGAGGTCCAGAGCATCTGGAAGAGGTTTTCTTCCAGGATATCTCTGCACTTGGCCACATTCATCTTTCCTTCAATTGCAGCCAGTCGTCCTGTCCCTGCCCCCATAGCATGATGCGGCCACAACCATGCTTCACTGTGGGGATGGTATTAGGAAGGAAGCAGTGCCTGGTTTTCTCCACACATACCGCTTAGAATTATCACCAAATAGAACTATCTTCATCTCATGAGACCAGAGAATCTTATATCTCATAGTCTGGGAGTCCTTCATGTGTTTTTTTGTAAACTCTATGTGGCTTTCATGTGTATTGCACTGAGGAGAGGCTTCTGTCAGGCCACTCTCCCATAAAGACCAGACTGGTGGAGGCTGCAGTGATAGGTGACTTTGTGGAGCTTTCTCCCATCTCCCTCCTGCATCTCTGGAGCTCGGCCGCAGTGATCTTGGGGTTCTTCTTTACCCCTCTCACAAAGGCTCTTCTCCTACGATTGCTCAGTTTGGCTGGACGGCCGGGTCTAGGAAGAGTTCTGCTGGTCCCAAACTTCTTACATTTAAGGATTATGGAGGCCACTGTGCCTTGAGGAACCTGCAGAAATTATTTTGTAACCTTGGCCAGATCTGTGCCTTGCCACAATTCTGTCTCTGAGCTTCTTGGGCAGTTCCTTTGACCTCATGATCCTCATTTGGTGTGACATGCAGTGTGAGCTGTGAGGTCTTATATAGACAGGTGTGCGCCTTTCCAAATCACGTCCTATCAGTGTAATTACACACAGCTGGACTCCAATGAAGGAGGAGAACCATCTCAAGGAGGATCACAAGGAAATGGCCAGCATGGGACTTACATATGAGTGTCTGAGCAAAGGGGCTGAATACTGATGACCATGTGTTATACTGAGAAAAGGGGCTCAATACTTATGACCATGGGATATACTGAGCAAAGGGGCTGAATACTTATCACCATGTGATATTTCAATTTTTCTTGTTTAATAAACTTGCAATAGTTTCTACATTTTTGTTTTCTCTGTAAGATGGGGGCAGAGTGCACATTAATGAGGAAAGAATGAACTTTTTTGAATTCACCAAATGGCTGCAATGAAACAGAGTGAAATATTTAAAGGGGTCTGAACACTTTCCGTACCCACTGGGTATTATAGACACACACACACACGTATTTATATATATATATATATATATATATATATATATATATATATATATATATATATATATATATATATATATATATATATATATATATATATATATATATATATATATATATATATTATATATATATATATATATATATATATATATATATATATACATACACACACACACACACACACACACGCGCCATCCTACACAAACAAAAATACATGCAGACCCTCTAACTGCAACCTTTATGTTCTGTCCAAGCCCAAAAAAGAAAAAAAAAAAAAAAAAAGGGAGTAGGAGATTGTTTCCTCTGGCTCAGACGGGACGGCTGCAGACAATCCATGACTGGCTGCAGCGGTCATGTAATGTTATGTGCAAGAAGCGATAAGACAGGCAAGAAATTGCACCATCCGGCGGGTGAATCTGTTTTTTTGCTTTTAAGACCACAATGATCCCGGGAGGAGGGGGGGGGTCACAGAGGTTGGACCCCACTAATAGGAGTACTCCTTTAACTACCCATAAATGTTATGATTGAGCGTTTTAGAAAGTGACTGCAGGAGATGGTGCAGCTCCAGGAGCGGAAAGCTGGCTGTCAGACACGGCCAGACCCCACATAGAGAAGTTAGAGATGGTTTATTAGCGCTTCTGCCTTCCTGGACGTTGTACACACACATAGGAAGTTTTATGGGGAGGGGTGGCACCCTTACCTCTGACACGCGGTAATCACAGGTCAGCTTCTTTCCCTTCACGCTCTCATTTATGGTGAGGACAAAGCCCATGTAATCAGCGTAGGCCTGTGAGGAGGATACGGTAGAGGTGAGATACACATCGGATAATGCACCCGCTACCATTACAAATGGGAGAAATGACACGGGTGCAAACTGCAGAAATAATGCAACAAAAAAAAACATTCTGGTTGGTCGCTGTCTATCTCATCTTCCTAGACTATCTTGTAACAGGGTCAGTGGCTCAGGATTGGAGGATTGCTGATGTGGTGCCGATATTTAAGAAAGGTAAGAGGGTGGATCCAGGCAACTACCGGCCAGTAAGCCTGACATCAGGGGTGCGAGGGGTGAGGACAATGTAAGGGATGACATCAGGGGGTGCGAGGGGTGAGGGCAATGTAAGGGATGACATCAGGGGGTGCGAGGGGTGAGGGCAATGTAAGGGATGACATCAGGGGGTGCGAGGGGTGAGGGCAATGTAAGGGATGACATCAGGGGGTGCGAGGGGTGAGGGCAATGTAAGGGATGACATCAGGGGGTGCGAGGGGTGAGGGCAATGTAAGGGATGACATCAGGGGTGCGAGGGGTGAGGGCAATGTAAGGGATGACATCAGGGGTGCGAGGGGTGAGGGCAATGTAAGGGATGACATCAGGGGGCGAGGGGTGAGGGCAATGTAAGGGATGACATCAGGGGGTGCGAGGGGTCAGGGCAATGTAAGGGATGACATCAGGGGTGCGAGGGGTGAGGGCAATGTAAGGGATGACATCAGGGGGCGAGGGGTGAGGGCAATGTAAGGGATGACATCAGGGGGTGCGAGGGGTCAGGGCAATGTAAGGGATGACATCAGGGGTGCGAGGGGTGAGGGCAATGTAAGGGATGACATCAGGGGTGCGAGGGGTGAGGGCAATGTAAGGGATGACATCAGGGGTGCGAGGGGTGAGGGCAATGTAAGGGATGACATCAGGGGTGCGAGGGGTGAGGACAATGTAAGGGATGACATCAGGGGGTGCGAGGGGTCAGGGCAATGTAAGGGATGACATCAGGGGGTGCGAGGGGTGAGGGCATTATAAAGGGATGACATCAGGGGTGCGAGGGGTGAGGACAATGTAAGGGATGACATCAGGGGGTGCGAGGGGTCAGGGCAATGTAAGGGATGACATCAGGGGGTGCGAGGGGTGAGGGCATTATAAAGGGATGACATCAGGGGTGCGAGGGGTGAGGGCAAAGTAAGGGATAACATCAGGGGGCGAGGGCATTATACGGGATGACATCAGGGGTGCGAGGGGTGAGGGCAATGTAAGGGATGACATCAGGGGGTGCGAGGGGCGAGGGCATTATACGGGATGACATCAGGGGTGCGAGGGGTGAGGGCAATGTAAGGGATGACATCAGGGGGTGCGAGGGGTGAGGGCAATGTAAGGGATGACATCAGGGGGTGCGAGGGGTGAGGGCAATGTAAGGGATGACATCAGGGGGTGCGAGGGGTGAGGGCAATGTAAGGGATGACATCAGGGGGTGCGAGGGGTGAGGGCAATGTAAGGGATGACATCAGGGGTGCGAGGGGTGAATGCAATGTAAGGGATGACATCAGGGGTGCGAGGGGTGAGGGCAATGTAAGGGATGACATCAGGGGGCGAGGGGTGAGGGCAATGTAAGGGATGACATCAGGGGGCGAGGGGTGAGGGCAATGTAAGGGATGACATCAGGGGGTGCGAGGGGTGAGGGCAATGTAAGGGATGACATCAGGGGGCGAGGGGTGAGGGCAATGTAAGGGATGACATCAGGGGGTGCGAGGGGTGAGGGCAATGTAAGGGATGACATGAAAAATATATTGCAGAGAATAATATAATAACCAGCATGGATTCATGAGAGATAAGTGGTGTGTGACCAGCCTGTTGGGTTCTATGAGGGGGGGGGAGTGCAGCTCTGGATATAATGCAGCTGAGGGGATTTATTTAGACTTTGCGAAGGCATCTGATCCTGTACCACATAATAGCCTTATACTAAAGCTCCAGAAGCCGCGACCACCCGAAACTATGTGCAACTGGGTAAGAAATTGGCTAAAAGATAGGAAACAAAGAGTAGTCATAAATGGAACATTCTCTAAATGGGCAGTGGGGACCGCAGGGATCTGTGCTGGGAGCAGTGGGGACCGCAGGGATCTGTACTGGGAGCAGTGGGGACCGCAGGGATCTGTGCTGGGAGCAGTGGGGACCGCAGGGATCTGTGCTGGGAGCAGTGGGGACCGCAGGGATCTGTGCTGGGAGCAGTGGGGACCGCAGGGATCTGTGCTGGGAGCAGTGGGGACCGCAGGGATCTGTGCTGGGAGCAGTGGGGACCGCAGGGATCTGTGCTGGGAGCAGTGGGGACCGCAGGGATCTGTGCTGGGAGCAGTGGGGACCGCAGGGATCTGTGCTGGGAGCAGTGGGGACCGCAGGGATCTGTGCTGGGAGCAGTGGGGACCGCAGGGATCTGTGCTGGGAGCAGTGGGGACCGCAGGGATCTGTGCTGGGAGCAGTGGGGACCGCAGGGATCTGTGCTGGGAGCAGTGGGGACCGCAGGGATCTGTGCTGGGAGCAGTGGGGACCGCAGGGATCTGTGCTGGGAGCAGTGGGGACCGCAGGGATCTGTGCTGGGAGCAGTGGGGACCGCAGGGATCTGTGCTGGGAGCAGTGGGGACCGCAGGGATCTGTGCTGGGAGCAGTGGGGACCGCAGGGATCTGTGCTGGGAGCAGTGGGGACCGCAGGGATCTGTGCTGGGAGCAGTGGGGACCGCAGGGATCTGTGCTGGGAGCAGTGGGGACCGCAGGGATCTGTGCTGGGAGCAGTGGGGACCGCAGGGGTCTGTGCTGGGAGCAGTGGGGACCGCAGGGGTCTGTACTGGGAGCAGTGGGGACCGCAGGGGTCTGTACTGGGAGCAGTGGGGACCGCAGGGGTCTGTACTGGGAGCAGTGGGGACCGCAGGGGTCTGTACTGGGAGCAGTGGGGACCGCAGGGGTCTGTGCTGGGAGCAGTGGGGACCGCAGGGATCTGTGCTGGGAGCAGTGGGGACCGCAGGGATCTGTGCTGGGAGCAGTGGGGACCGCAGGGATCTGTGCTGGGAGCAGTGGGGACCGCAGGGGTCTGTACTGGGAGCAGTGGGGACCGCAGGGGTCTGTACTGGGAGCAGTGGGGACCGCAGGGATCTGTACTGGGAGCAGTGGGGACCGCAGGGATCTGTACTGGGAGCAGTGGGGACCGCAGGGATCTGTACTGGGAGCAGTGGGGACCGCAGGGATCTGTACTGGGAGCAGTGGGGACCGCAGGGATCTGTACTGGGAGCAGTGGGGACCGCAGGGATCTGTACTGGGAGCAGTGGGGACCGCAGGGATCTGTACTGGGAGCAGTGGGGACCGCAGGGATCTGTACTGGGAGCAGTGGGGACCGCAGGGATCTGTACTGGGAGCAGTGGGGACCGCAGGGATCTGTACTGGGAGCAGTGGGGACCGCAGGGATCTGTACTGGGAGCAGTGGGGACCGCAGGGATCTGTACTGGGAGCAGTGGGGACCGCAGGGATCTGTACTGGGAGCAGTGGGGACCGCAGGGATCTGTACTGGGAGCAGTGGGGACCGCAGGGATCTGTACTGGGAGCAGTGGGGACCGCAGGGATCTGCACTGGGAGCAGTGGGGACCGCAGGGATCTGCACTGGGAGCAGTGGGGACCGCAGGGATCTGCACTGGGAGCAGTGGGGACCGCAGGGATCTGCACTGGGAGCAGTGGGGACCGCAGGGATCTGCACTGGGAGCAGTGGGGACCGCAGGGATCTGCACTGGGAGCAGTGGGGACCGCAGGGATCTGCACTGGGAGCAGTGGGGACCGCAGGGATCTGCACTGGGAGCAGTGGGGACCGCAGGGATCTGTACTGGGAGCAGTGGGGACCGCAGGGATCTGTACTGGGAGCAGTGGGGACCGCAGGGATCTGTACTGGGAGCAGTGGGGACCGCAGGGATCTGTACTGGGAGCAGTGGGGACCGCAGGGATCTGTACTGGGAGCAGTGGGGACCGCAGGGATCTGTACTGGGAGCAGTGGGGGCCGCAGGGATCTGTTCTGGGAGCAGTGGGGGCCGCAGGGATCTGTTCTGGGAGCAGTGGGGGCCGCAGGGATCTGTTCTGGGAGCAGTGGGGGCCGCAGGGATCTGTGCTGGGAGCAGTGGTGACCGCAGGGATCTGTGCTGGGAGCAGTGGGGGCCGCAGGGATCTGTGCTGGGAGCAGTGGGGGCCGCAGGGATCTGTGCTGGGAGCAGTGGGGGCCGCAGGGATCTGTGCTAGGACCGATTCTTTTTAATCTCTTTATTAATGACCTTGTGGATGGGAGTGATAGGAAAGTGTCAGTCTTTGCTGATGACACCAAACTATGTAGGATATTAAAAACTGACCCTGATACAATATTACAGACTGATCTGGATAAGATGTGGGATGGGCAGATACTGGGCAGAGGAGATTTAATGTTGATAAATGTAAAGTAATGCACCTAGGACGGAGTAATCCTATAGCTGCATATACATTACATGAAAGTAACCTCCGGACTACAGAACAGGAGACGGACCGGGGTATTCTCATTACAAATAAGCTGAGCGGCAGCGCTCAATGTCAGGCAGCAGCTGCTAAAGCAAACAAGATTTTAGGGTGTACAGTCATATGAAAACGTTTGGGCACCCCTATTAATGTTAACCTCTTTTCTTTATAACAATTTGGGTTTTTGCTATTTCAGTTTCATATATCTAATAACTGATGGACTCCGTAATATTTCTGGATTGAAATGAGGTTTATTGAACTAACAGAGAATGTGCAATCCGCATTTAAACAAAATTTGACCGGTGCAAAAGTATGGGCACCCTTATCAATTTCTTGATTTGAACCCTCCTAACTACTTTTTACTGACTTACTAAAGCACTAAATTGGTGTTGTAACCTCATTGAGCTTTGAACTTCATAGGCCGGTGTATCCAATCATGAGAAAAGGTATTTAAGGTGGCCACTTGCAAGTTGTTCTCCTATTTGAATCTCCTATGAAGAGCGGCATCATGGGCTCCTCACTACAACTCTCAAATGATCTGAAAACAAAGATTATTCAGCATAGTTGTTCAGGGGAAGGTACAAAAAGTTGTCTCAGAGATTTACACTGTCAGTTTCCACTGTGAGGAACATAGTAAGGAAATGGAAGAACACAGGTACAGTTCTTGTTAAAGGGAACCTGTCATCAGAAATTTTGCTTTAAACCTAAATGTTTCCCCCTCTGCAGCTCCTGGGCTGCATTCTAGCAAGGTTCCTGTTGGTTTTTTGCTCCCTTTTAGACCAAATATAATACTTTATAAAAGGTGTACCTTTTGGGATGCAAATTTTCTAAATCGTCCATGGGGGCGGGTTCTCTGGTGTCCGTTATGTCCATCCTGCCGATTTAAGACGTCCCCCAACGAGATTATGGGCGGTGCTGTGATTATCATTGCAAGTGCCCACCCATAATCTAGTGCACGCGCTTTCCTCTCTGCCTCCAGCGTTCTGCGCAAGCGCTGGCCGTAACCGGTGGTGTCCTGCTCCGATCCTCCCATCTATTTCCTGCTACAGGGAAAGATGGGAAAGAGGGGACGTGCGGTCATCTGGCCAGCGCTTGCGCAGAACGCTGGAGGCAGAGGGGAAAGCGCGGGCACTTGCGATGACAACACAGCGCCGCCCATTCTCGTGCCTGCGCAAACGTCACCAGCGCTCACACTGTGCACGCAGTGCACAGTCCCGCTACAGTGGCACTGCGCATGCGCCGGACCACGGGCTCACTGGGCGGCATCCTGGAAGTAAGAAATGCTGCGTTGGGGGACGGCGTAAATCGGCAGGATGGACATAACGGACACCAGAGAGCCCGCCCTCATAGACGATTTAGAAAATTTGCATCCCAAAAGGTACACCTTTATAAAGTATTATATTTGGTCTAAAAGGGAGCAAAAAACCAACAGGAACCTTGCTAGAATGCAGCCCAGGAGCTGCAGAGGGGGAAACCTTTAGGTTTAAAGCAAAATTTCTGATGACAGGTTCCCTTTAAGCCCAGAAGTGGCAGGCCAAGAAAAATATCAGAGAAGAAGAATGGTGAGAAGAGTCAAGGACAGTCCACAGACCACCTCCAAAGACCTGCAGCATCATCTTGCTGCAGATGGTGTCACTGTGCATCGGTCAACAATACAGCGCACGTTGCACAAGGAGAAGCTGTATGGGAGAGTGATGCGAAAGAAGCCGTTTCTGCAAGCACGCCACAAACAGTCGCCTGAGGTATGCAAAAGCACATTTGGACAAGCCAGTTACATTTTGGACGAAGGTCCTGTGGACTGATGAAACAAAGATTGAGTTGTTTGGTCATACAAAAAGGCTTTATGCATGGAGGCAAAAAAACACGGCATTCCAAGAAAAGCACTTGCTACCCACAGTAAAATTTGGTGGAGGTTCCATCATGCTTTGGGGCTGTGTGGCCAATGCCGGCACCGGGAATCTGGTTAAAGTTGAGGGTCGCATGGATTCAACTCAGTATCAGCAGATTCTTGACAATAATGTGCAAGAATCAGTGACGAAGTTGAAGTTACGCAGGGGATGGATATTTCAGCAAGACAATGATCCAAAACACCACTCCAAATCTACTCAGGCATTCATGCAGAGGAACAATTACAATGTTCTGGAATGGCCATCCCAGTCCCCAGACCTGAATATCATTGAACATCTGTGGGATGATGTGAAGCGGCTGTCCATGCTCGGCGACCATCAAACCTAACTGAACTGGAATTATTTTGTAAACAGGAATGGTCAAATATACCTTCATCCAGGATCCAGGAACTCATTAAAAGTTACAGGAAGAGACTAGAGGCTGTGATTTCTGCAAAAGGAGGAGCTACAAAACATTAATGTCACTTATGTTGAGGTGCCCATACTTTTGCACCGGTCAAATTTAGTTTAAATGCGGATTGCACATTTTCTATTAGTACAATAAACCTCATTTCAATCCAGAAATATTACTCAGTCCATCAGTTATTAGATATATGAAACTGAAATAGCAAAAACCTAAATTGTTATAAAGAAAAAAGGTTAACATAAATAGGGGTGCCCAAACTTTTTCATATGACTAACTATGTAACTATGCTGTGGACAACTACAACCCCTGTCAAAACAGGGCACTAAAAAAAAAAAAAAAAAAAAAAATAAAATCTTGAAAACAATGTGCTAGCTAGTAACGGTTACTTTTCAAGACCAAACACAGGGGAAAATTATGGAATCACCCTGTAAATTTTCATTCCCAAAACTAACACCTGCATCAAATAAGATCTGCTCGTTAATCTGCATCTAAAAAGGAGTGCTCACACCTTGGAGAGCTGTTGCACCAAGTGGACTAACATGAATCAGGGCTCCAACACGAGAGATGTCAATTGAAACAAAGGAGATCATTATCAAACTCTTAAAAGAGGGTAAATCATCACGCAATGTTGCAAAAGAAGTTGGTTGTTCACAGTTGGCTGTGTCTAAAATCTGGACCAAATACAAACAACATGGGAAGATTGTTAAGGCAAACATACTGGTAGACCAAGGAAGACATCAAAGCGTCAAGACAGGAAACTTAAAGCAATATGTCTCCAAAACAGGAAATGCACAACAAAACAAATGAGGAACGAATGGGAGGAAACCGGAGTCAATGTCTGTGACCGAACTGTCAGAAACCGCCTAAAGGAAATGGGATTTACATACAGAGAAGGTAAGCAAAAGCCATCATTAACACCTAAACAGAAAAAACAAGGTTACAATGGGCTAAGGAAAAGCAATCATGGACTGTTGATGATTGGATGAAAGTTAAATTCAGTGATGAATCGCAAATCTGCATTGGGCAAGGTGATGATGCTGGAACTTTTGTTTGGTGTCATTCCAATGAGATTTATAAAGATGACTGCCTGAAGAGAACACACAGTCATTGATGATATGGGGCTGCATGTAAGGAAAGGGCACTGGGGAGATGGCTGTCATTACATCTTCAATAAATGCCCAAGTTTACATTGAAATTTTGGATACTTTTCTTATCCCATCAATTGAAAGGATATTTGGGGATGATGAAATCATTTATCAAGATGATAATGCATCCGGCCATAGAGCAAAAACTGTGAAGACATTCATGAAAGAAGACACATAAGGTCAATAAATAGGAATAACGTTTGGAACACCATTCTAAGTCCGAACTGGGTGCAAAAACCTAAAAAAACATCGCTATGGGGAGATAAGTTATGCACACCAGTGACTATGTAAGGGGAATACATGAAATAGCAGAAACTGCTGTGTGAATACTGACTTGAAAAATCCAATAGCTATATGTAAGAGTGAAAATGTGAAAAATGGAATCTGCATTACTGCCATGAACATATGAATCAAGAGAAATTTAGCTACTGAATTGATCAATGCAATAGAGCCCCAACACTACGCCAAAGTATTTCTCTACGTTGGGGTCCCTAGCTTGTGTGTGTCCTCTCATGCAGTTAAAAAACTTACTGTGTATGGGAAGCTGAGACCCAGGCTATTTATGCGTATGATATGGATTGGCAATAGGTGTGGTTGGGGAGGGTTCACAAACGAAAAAATACTAACAAATAGGAATAACGTTTGGAACTCCATTCTATGTCCGAACTGGGTGCAAAAACCTAAAAAAACATCACTATGGGGAGATAAGGTATGCACACCAGTGACTATGTAAGGGGAATACATGAAATAGCAGAAACTGCTGTGTGAATACTGACTTGGATTTTTCAAGTCAGTATTCACACAGCAGTTTCTGCTATTTCATGTATTCCCCTTACATAGTCACTGGTGTGCATACCTTATCTCCCCATATACATAAAGGTCAATGACATGGCTGCAAATAGTCCAGATCTCAATCCAATTGAAAATCTTTGGTGGAAGTTGAAAAAAATGGTCCATGACAAGGCTCCGACCTGCAAAGCTGATCTGCAACAGCAATCAGAGAAATCTGGAGGCAGATTGATGAAGAGACTGTCACTCATTAAGTCCATGCCCCAGAGACTGCAAGCTGTTATAAAAGCCAGAGGTGGCGCCACAACATACTAGTGATGGATTGGAGGGATCTTCTGTATCTTTGTTTTTTATGATTCCATAATTTTTTCCTCAGAATTGAGTGATTCCATAATTTTCCCCCTGTTTGGTCTTGAAAAGTCACTGGTACTTGCTAGGATATTATGTTTTCATGGGGTTTTTTTTAGTGTTTCTTAAAGCCAGAAAGTTGCCATTTGAAATGACTTTAGTTTTGTGCCGTCTGTGATCTCCTTTATTAAACAAAAGTAAACAACTGAACATCCCGAGAGCCGGAGAGCCGGGGGAGGCCAGAATTATTGCCAGGAGTTGTAGTCTCATTTTGCCTAAAAAGGATTAGATATGCAGTTCTCAAAATCACCACAAGAGGGAGCATGGATTCTGTGCTGCGTGGCCCTTATATAATGAGGAGGGCAGAGGGAAACCCCTTGGAAGGGGATGTCCAGATTTACAAAAAAAACTAGCTGTAGCACTGGCTCTCCCAGTCTCTGTCTGTCTGTCTTTTTCCCTGTCTGTCTCTCTAAGTCTTTGTCTCTGTCTGGATCAGTGTGTGTCTAACGGACACGTCTTTGTATCATTCTCCCTGTCTGTCTTTCTTGCCCCTGTCTGTCTTTCTTTCTTGCCCCTGTCTGTCTTTCTTTCTTGCCCCTGTCTGTCTTTCTTTCTTGCCCCTGTCTGTCTTTCTTTCTTGCCCCTGTCTGTCTTTCTTTCTTGCCCCTGTCTGTCTTTCTTTCTTGCCCCTGTCTGTCTTTCTTTCTTGCCCCTGTCTGTCTTTCTTTCTTGCCCCTGTCTGTCTTTCTTTCTTGCCCCTGTCTGTCTTTCTTTCTTGCCCCTGTCTGTCTTTCTTTCTTGCCCCTGTCTGTCTTTCTTTCTTGCCCCTGTCTGTCTTTCTTTCTTGCCCCTGTCTGTCTTTCTTTCTTGCCCCTGTCTGTCTTTCTTTCTTGCCCCTGTCTGTCTTTCTTTCTTGCCCCTGTCTGTCTTTCTTTCTTGCCCCTGTCTGTCTTTCTTTCTTGCCCCTGTCTGTCTTTCTTTCTTGCCCCTGTCTGTCTTTCTTTCTTGCCCCTGTCTGTCTTTCTTTCTTGCCCCTGTCTGTCTTTCTTTCTTGCCCCTGTCTGTCTTTCTTTCTTGCCCCTGTCTGTCTTTCTTTCTTGCCCCTGTCTGTCTTTCTTTCTTGCCCCTGTCTGTCTTTCTTTCTTGCCCCTGTCTGTCTTTCTTTCTTGCCCCTGTCTGTCTTTCTTTCTTGCCCCTGTCTGTCTTTCTTTCTTGCCCCTGTCTGTCTTTCTTTCTTGCCCCTGTCTGTCTTTCTTTCTTGCCCCTGTCTGTCTTTCTTTCTTGCCCCTGTCTGTCTTTCTTTCTTGCCCCTGTCTGTCTTTCTTTCTTGCCCCTGTCTGTCTTTCTTTCTTGCCCCTGTCTGTCTTTCTTTCTTGCCCCTGTCTGTCTTTCTTTCTTGCCCCTGTCTGTCTTTCTTTCTTGCCCCTGTCTGTCTTTCTTTCTTGCCCCTGTCTGTCTTTCTTTCTTGCCCCTGTCTGTCTTTCTTTCTTGCCCCTGTCTGTCTTTCTTTCTTGCCCCTGTCTGTCTTTCTTTCTTGCCCCTGTCTGTCTTTCTTTCTTGCCCCTGTCTGTCTTTCTTTCTTGCCCCTGTCTGTCTTTCTTTCTTGCCCCTGTCTGTCTTTCTTTCTTGCCCCTGTCTGTCTTTCTTTCTTGCCCCTGTCTGTCTTTCTTTCTTGCCCCTGTCTGTCTTTCTTTCTTGCCCCTGTCTGTCTTTCTTTCTTGCCCCTGTCTGTCTTTCTTTCTTGCCCCTGTCTGTCTTTCTTTCTTGCCCCTGTCTGTCTTTCTTTCTTGCCCCTGTCTGTCTTTCTTTCTTGCCCCTGTCTGTCTTTCTTTCTTGCCCCTGTCTGTCTTTCTTTCTTGCCCCTGTCTGTCTTTCTTTCTTGCCCCTGTCTGTCTTTCTTTCTTGCCCCTGTCTGTCTTTCTTTCTTGCCCCTGTCTGTCTTTCTTTCTTGCCCCTGTCTGTCTTTCTTTCTTGCCCCTGTCTGTCTTTCTTTCTTGCCCCTGTCTGTCTTTCTTTCTTGCCCCTGTCTGTCTTTCTTTCTTGCCCCTGTCTGTCTTTCTTTCTTGCCCCTGTCTGTCTTTCTTTCTTGCCCCTGTCTGTCTTTCTTTCTTGCCCCTGTCTGTCTTTCTTTCTTGCCCCTGTCTGTCTTTCTTTCTTGCCCCTGTCTGTCTTTCTTTCTTGCCCCTGTCTGTCTTTCTTTCTTGCCCCTGTCTGTCTTTCTTTCTTGCCCCTGTCTGTCTTTCTTTCTTGCCCCTGTCTGTCTTTCTTTCTTGCCCCTGTCTGTCTTTCTTTCTTGCCCCTGTCTGTCTTTCTTTCTTGCCCCTGTCTGTCTTTCTTTCTTGCCCCTGTCTGTCTTTCTTTCTTGCCCCTGTCTGTCTTTCTTTCTTGCCCCTGTCTGTCTTTCTTTCTTGCCCCTGTCTGTCTTTCTTTCTTGCCCCTGTCTGTCTTTCTTTCTTGCCCCTGTCTGTCTTTCTTTCTTGCCCCTGTCTGTCTTTCTTTCTTGCCCCTGTCTGTCTTTCTTTCTTGCCCCTGTCTGTCTTTCTTTCTTGCCCCTGTCTGTCTTTCTTTCTTGCCCCTGTCTGTCTTTCTTTCTTGCCCCTGTCTGTCTTTCTTTCTTGCCCCTGTCTGTCTTTCTTTCTTGCCCCTGTCTGTCTTTCTTTCTTGCCCCTGTCTGTCTTTCTTTCTTGCCCCTGTCTGTCTTTCTTTCTTGCCCCTGTCTGTCTTTCTTTCTTGCCCCTGTCTGTCTTTCTTTCTTGCCCCTGTCTGTCTTTCTTTCTTGCCCCTGTCTGTCTTTCTTTCTTGCCCCTGTCTGTCTTTCTTTCTTGCCCCTGTCTGTCTTTCTTTCTTGCCCCTGTCTGTCTTTCTTTCTTGCCCCTGTCTGTCTTTCTTTCTTGCCCCTGTCTGTCTTTCTTTCTTGCCCCTGTCTGTCTTTCTTTCTTGCCCCTGTCTGTCTTTCTTTCTTGCCCCTGTCTGTCTGTCTTTCTTGCCCCTGTCTGTCTGTCTTTCTTGCCCCTGTCTGTCTGTCTTTCTTGCCCCTGTCTGTCTGTCTTTCTTGCCCCTGTCTGTCTTTCTTGCCCCTGTCTGTCTTTCTTGCCCCTGTCTGTCTGTCTTTCTTGCCCCTGTCTGTCTGTCTTTCTTGCCCCTGTCTGTCTGTCTTTCTTGCCCCTGTCTGTCTGTCTTTCTTGCCCCTGTCTGTCTGTCTTTCTTGCCCCTGTCTGTCTGTCTTTCTTGCCCCTGTCTGTCTGTCTTTCTTGCCCCTGTCTGTCTGTCTTTCTTGCCCCTGTCTGTCTGTCTTTCTTGCCCCTGTCTGTCTGTCTTTCTTGCCCCTGTCTGTCTTTCTTTCTTGCCCCTGTCTGTCTTTCTTTCTTGCCCCTGTCTGTCTTTCTTTCTTGCCCCTGTCTGTCTTTCTTTCTTGCCCCTGTCTGTCTTTCTTGCCCCTGTCTGTCTTTCTTGCCCCTGTCTGTCTTTCTTGCCCCTGTCTGTCTTTCTTGCCCCTGTCTGTCTTTCTTGCCCCTGTCTTTCTTTCTTGCCCCTGTCTGTCTTTCTTGCCCCTGTCTGTCTTTCTTGCCCCTGTCTGTCTTTCTTGCCCCTGTCTGTCTTTCTTGCCCCTGTCTGTCTTTCTTGCCCCTGTCTGTCTTTCTTGCCCCTGTCTGTCTTTCTTGCCCCTGTCTGTCTTTCTTGCCCCTGTCTGTCTTTCTTGCCCCTGTCTGTCTTTCTTGCCCCTGTCTGTCTTTCTTGCCCCTGTCTGTCTTTCTTGCCCCTGTCTGTCTTTCTTGCCCCTGTCTGTCTTTCTTGCCCCTGTCTGTCTTTCTTGCCCCTGTCTGTCTTTCTTGCCCCTGTCTGTCTTTCTTGCCCCTGTCTGTCTTTCTTGCCCCTGTCTGTCTTTCTTGCCCCTGTCTGTCTTTCTTGCCCCTGTCTGTCTTTCTTGCCCTTGTCTGTCTTTCTTGCCCCTGTCTGTCTTTCTTGCCCCTGTCTGTCTTTCTTGCCCGTCTCTTTCCCTTTCTGTCAGTCTCTGTCTGTGCTTATGTCTCTCCCTATCCGTCTCTCCACTGACATCTTATTACCTCACACATAAGCTTCTTATACTAACAATTTCCTTTGTTCCTATAGCAACCAATCACAGCTGCTTTAAATAACCTGTATCTCCCAGCTCCATTCACTTTAATGGAGGCAGGATTTCTGGAGAGTAACTGTAAAGCGCGGGGTTAAATTATCCTGTCAAAACCTAGTCTATGACATTCCCTGAGTCACATGAGGCATCTGTGCAAAATTTTGTGATTGTAAATGCGACGGTGCGGATTCCTTTAGCGGACACACACACACACACACACACATTCATACACTAAGCTTTATATATTAGATGGCTGCTTTCTTGCAGAAGTAGTGCCACACTGTCCATACGTTGTGTCTGGAATTGCATATAAACTCCACTGAAGTCAATTGTCTCATCTGTAATACCACAAACAACCTGTGGACGGGGGAGGCGCTGCTGCTGCTGTAACCCCAGTGGCAGCCTGATGTGTGTCCTCTACTCACGGTGCAGTACCTGGGAGCGCTTCCATTTGACCATATCAGGAACTGTGTTGATCTCCTTCTTTGGAACTATGAAATTGTGTCCGGCGAGAGGCAGAGAAGCGTCATCACCATCATGGGAGCCTGGAAAATGGAGGCAGACATGAGCTATGTCACCATAAAGCACGTCCCTCTGAGCCCGGACCACTGAGCGCATGCCTCCCTCTGAGCCCGGACCACTGAGCGCATGCCTCCCTCTGAGCCCGGACCACTGAGCGCATGCCTCCCTCTGAGCCCGGACCACTGAGCGCATGCCTCCCTCTGAGCCCGGACCACTGAGCGCATGCCTCCCTCTGAGCCCGGACCACTGAGCGCATGCCTCCCTCTGAGCCCGGACTACTGAGCGCATGCCTCCCTCTGAGCCCATGCCTCCCTCTGAGCCCGGACTACTGAGCGCATGCCTCCCTCTGAGGCCGGACTACTGAGCGCATGCCTCCCTCTGAGCCCGGACTACTGAGCGCATGCCTCCCTCTGAGCCCGGACCACTGAGCGCATGCCTCCCTCTGAGGCCGGACTACTGAGCGCATGCCTCCCTCTGAGGCCGGACTACTGAGCGCATGCCTCCCTCTGAGCCCGGACCACTGAGCGCATGCCTCCCTCTGAGCCCGGACCACTGAGCGCATGCCTCCCTCTGAGCCCGGACCACTGAGCGCATGCCTCCCTCTGAGCCCGGACTACTGAGCGCATGCCTCCCTCTGAGCCCATGCCTCCCTCTGAGCCCGGACTACTGAGCGCATGCCTCCCTCTGAGGCCGGACTACTGAGCGCATGCCTCCCTCTGAGCCCGGACTACTGAGCGCATGCCTCCCTCTGAGCCCGGACCACTGAGCGCATGCCTCCCTCTGAGGCCGGACTACTGAGCGCATGCCTCCCTCTGAGGCCGGACTACTGAGCGCATGCCTCCCTCTGAGGCCGGACTACTGAGCGCATGCCTCCCTCTGAGGCCGGACTACTGAGCGCATGCCTCCCTCTGAGGCCGGACTACTGAGCGCATGCCTCCCTCTGAGCCCGGACTACTGAGCGCATGCCTCCCTCTGAGCCCGGACCACTGAGCGCATGCCTCCCTCTGAGCCCGGACTACTGAGCGCATGCCTCCCTCTGAGCGCATGCCTCCCTCTGAGGCCGGACTACTGAGCGCATGCCTCCCTCTGAGGCCGGACTACTGAGCGCATGCCTCCCTCTGAGCCCGGACTACTGAGCGCATGCCTCCCTCTGAGCCCGGACTACTGAGCGCATGCCTCCCTCTGAGCCCGGACCACTGAGCGCATGCCTCCCTCTGAGCCCGGACCACTGAGCGCATGCCTCCCTCTGAGGCCGGACTACTGAGCGCATGCCTCCCTCTGAGCCCGGACTACTGAGCGCATGCCTCCCTCTGAGCCCGGACCACTGAGCGCATGCCTCCCTCTGAGCCCGGACCACTGAGCGCATGCCTCCCTCTGAGCCCATGCCTCCCTCTGAGGCCGGACTACTGAGCGCATGCCTCCCTCTGAGCCCGGACTAGTGAGCGCATGCCTCCCTCTGAGCCCGGACTACTGAGCGCATGCCTCCCTCTGAGCCCATGCCTCCCTCTGAGCCCGGACTACTGAGCGCATGCCTCCCTCTGAGGCCGGACTACTGAGCGCATGCCTCCCTCTGAGGCCGGACTACTGAGCGCATGCCTCCCTCTGAGGCCGGACTACTGAGCGCATGCCTCCCCATCCCACTATAAAGGCAGGATATACATATCTGGAGCCCATGTTTACTGCCCGGCCATAGCGGTCATCCCATACCAGCACTACAAGTCCCAGCATGCTGCCACACACATACAGGGCAGGGGGGCATTTAGGCTGCCCCAGGATGCCCACCTCTGGCTGATGAGGCCACTGGAGGCTCAGCCATGGTTACTATAGCAACGCTAGGCCAGGCAGAACCACGTGACTGCTCGCCACTTCCGGCTCGCCCAGCCTCTCCCTGATGTGTGGTTATTAATTGTGGGGGCCGGGACCCCGGGGACAGACCTGTCTGCTGCTCCCTCTCAGCCATCTTCTTGCAGCCGGGTATTTTTTTTCACCTTTCACCTCAGAAGGACACACCCTCTGCCCGTTACCCTGGCAACGATGACTCTTCAATCACCTCCTGTACGTTACGCTGCCGCCGTCCAAACTTTCCGGTCTCTGGGAGGCAGAAGTCATTCACCCCTTCTTACAAACAAGCCACGACCCTCACAAATTGGCACTTGCCAACTAGAAAAATGGCCTTCGAATAATCACCTCCCGCCATATTTACGAAGGGCAAACCTCACATTTACGTCTCCTTCATGCGGCGCACGCGCAGTCAAACGAAAGCGGCAAGTTATGGCTTGCCCTTAATTAAGATGGCGTTGGTTTGAAACGCAAGCGGCCATGTTTGTTTCTGGCAAGTCCAAGTTGCGTAGGACTTGTATTTGCAAACGTTTCTCTTGCAGCTGAGCTGAGACGGGCTGCAGTGAGTGATTAATGTCCTGGGGGTTAGAATACGGAAGGGAATTTGGGATAGTGAGGAGCATGGCCGCTGCGCCCCACCCTGGCCTCTATGGGCAACGCAGCAGAGTTGTGTTGACAGTGCAGCAATGAAGTTCCCCTTGTCCTTGTGACTGACAGCTCGTGGGGACTTTGCACTGGGGCTCTGGTAGCCGTGTCCTGCAGGAGACATGCTGGCTCTCATAGCTCGGAGCATGGTAAGTGCTGCACTGGTGTGTGGGGGAGGGGGAGGTTGGGGTGCAGGGGGTCTGTGTGTGGTGGGTCTATATCACCTGTGGAGTAACCCCCCTATGTCATTCACCCCCCTCCAGTGTAGGATTTAACCCATTTCTTGCACGAAACGGAAGGTTTTCACGTTTTTGTTTTTCACTTTGGAGCCTTTAACCCTTTCCCAGTGCAGCAATTTTTCTTTTCTTTTTCCTTCCTGACAGCCATAACTTTTTTTTTTTATTTTTTATTAGCTGTATCAGGTCCACATTTTTGGTGGATGAGATGTAATCAGGGATGATGCCATTCACGTTACTGAAAAAAAAGGGTGAAATAGCGGAAAAAAAACAAACTGGATTTCTGGCTTTTTTTTTTTTTTTTTTATTCAAGAACCGTAACTTTTTTATTTTCCCATAACTGGGGCAGTTTTGTGGTTTTTTTTGCGTGGCGAGCAGGCATTGGTATTGTTTTGGGGTACACATACTTTTTGATCACTTGTTAGAGGGGTGTGGTGACCGAAAATCGGCAGTCCCGGTGGGTTTTTTTTTCGTTTTGGGGTTTTTTGCCTTTATTTTTATTTTTGTTTTTTTTGTTTTGTATTTTTTTTCTTTGTTTTCCTGTTTTGTTTTTCTTTACGTTTTAGTCTTTGGTTTCGTGGCGTTTTTTTTTTTTTTTTGTTTTTTTTTTGTTGTAGCTTGTTTTTGATGTGGTGTTTTTTTTGTTTTTAATGTTTTTCTTATATATCCTTATTGGTCGTAGGATGTGGCGGTACCCAGCATGTTTTTTTTTATGTTGTTGTTCTTGGATATATATGGGTCGATTTTAAAGATACAGTATATAATTATTATTTTTTTTTAATTTTTCCTCAGACTTGCGCTTATGTGGTCGTTTGTAGTATATTCTTCTAACATCTAAGTGTTGCAGAAGTACTAAGATGGCGGTGACATTGAGGGTCTTCAGGTGGCCACTAGCTGCCACGGCAACTAATGGGCACCCCACCCCCGCATTGGCAGCCAGTTTTTTTTTGTTTGGGGTTTTTTTTTAATGCTGCTATCAGTGATTGAGTAGCATCTAAATGCTTTAACGGCAGCACTCGCATGGTATGGAGTGGACCCTAAATGTGTAGTACCACTGCACAAACATGTCCGCCATGGTTATATGTTTTGCTATGTGCAGTAAATGGTTGATCACGCCAGCGTTAGGTCTATTGAGATGTTTTGTTTATTTTTTGCTTCAAGTCTTATGACACCCTTCAAAAAATAGTTTCCAGTGACCACCAATGGCAGCTCAGATTGCATGTCACCAGATCAATTTCATAAAAGCTCAGAGCTGATTGGTTGCTATAAGAGACGAGGCCTAATTTCTGAGACAGTAACTTTCTTTCCAGTATAATCTGGGTTTATTGCGCTTAGCGACCAATCACAGCGTGACTTTCATTTGACTAGAGTGGTTCATAAATAGAAGCTCAGAGCCGATTGGTTGCTATGGGTGACGAGGCCTAGTTTCTCTGTCAGACCCTAATCCTGTTCACAATGTGTGACCAGCCTGTATTTAGGCCTACACAGCGATTGTGGTCGTGTGGCCGGGCGTGTGACTATTGTCTATGTTGCTGTGTAAGTCTCCGCACAGCCCTAACCCTAGTGACCGTCCATTGCCCTTCTCCCCGATATTTCTGGGGGGAGCAGCTGAACGTCTCCATGTGCTTGTCATACCTCCTAATAATGGAGAGCGCCTGTCACTTCCCTCGGGCGCAGGGGATGGCTGTTATTGACATTTTATCTATTTGCTCGGCTTTAAGGTGACGTTCAAACATGCCGACAGATGAGTCCGACTTCTGACGGTTCACGGACACTAGTCCTCTCGGATGCAGCGGGAGCCATTTAGTGGCGTGTACCTTGCTTTCTCCAAAAAGCAGCATATACAGATACGGAAAGGTACTCTGCTCACCCCGAGAGCTGCCCTCACATACACTGTTGTGTACTCCGCTCACCCCGAGAGCTGCCCTCACATACACTGTTGTGTACTCCGCTCACCCCGAGAGCTGCCCTCACATACACTGTTGTGTACTCCGCTCACCCCGAGAGCTAAATGCACTGACGTGGTTTTGTAATCTGCTCACTTCTAAAGCTGCAAAAAGGGTGAGATACAGTGGACTGATATTCATTATATATAGTAGAAATCATCAATCTAATCATCAGATAGGACTACGTGTGAGGGCAAATCGCATGAACATGTGAACAAGAAAGGAGAAAAGGCGATCATAGAAGCCCAGACACACAATAAGATATAATTCATTTTTTATTAGTATAAACAATCTTTAGTGCAGGCAGTGGTAAGGACCAACATAATATGCATGATATTCATATATGCTCTAGACAAGGTAATGTCACAAATATATTACATTTCATAAACATCATATATATCTGTAATTTAGTATCCATAATTCCAATTACTCTCACTCATAAAAATATATATCGAGGAAAATAGATTATCCACCATACAATATGTGAGCTAAATTGATGTAAATAAGGCCACATGGCTGATAACAATCCTATCAAAGCGGATCTTAGCTAGTTAGATAAATACCGCCAATGTATATATAGAGGTCAAGCAACAATTGTTATATATCAGAAATAATTATATATACCTCTTAAAGTGGTCAGTCCTAATAGTTGTATAACACCACCGGCTCAAATAAGCCCAACCCTATCACAGTCAGGACTGAATATACCACAAGTTTTTATATATATCACCTCCAATATACACAGTGGTGGTAATCATCACCCACAAAATGACGTAGATTGCAAACTGAATCAGGCTTGCAATCACATATATTGCGGTATAGATACCATCTATCTGTACCTACTAGCTATCACCATTAGATGTCACTGCAGCCATAAAACATACATATATATATCACATTACACTGATCACCTGAGATCATCATCAAGCTGTTAAATTAGCCAGGTGGCTAGCCATGTCTCAACATACCCACACCAGAGACAGGCAACAAACAGTGTAACCAGACATAAGGAGCATTAGAAAAGAGACATTACCAGTCAGGAGCATAGACGTCCGACACGTGTTTCGATAAGACTCTTCGTCAGGGGGGCGCCCCCTGACGAAGAGTCTTATCGAAACACGTGTCGGACGTCTATGCTCCTGACTGGTAATGTCTCTTTTCTAATGCTCCTTATGTCTGGTTACACTGTTTGTTGCCTGTCTCTGGTGTGGGTATGTTGAGACATGGCTAGCCACCTGGCTAATTTAACAGCTTGATGATGATCTCAGGTGATCAGTGTAATGTGATATATATATATATATGTATGTTTTATGGCTGCAGTGACATCTAATGGTGATAGCTAGTAGGTACAGATAGATGGTATCTATACCGCAATATATGTGATTGCAGGCCTGATTCAGTTTGCAATCTACGTCATTTTGTGGGTGATGATTACCACCACTGTGTATATTGGAGGTGATATATATAAAAACTTGTGGTATATTCAGTCCTGACTGTGATAGGGTTGGGCTTATTTGAGCCGGTGGTGTTATACAACTATTAGGACTGACCACTTTAAGAGGTATATATAATTATTTCTGATATATAACAATTGTTGCTTGACCTCTATATATACATTGGCGGTATTTATCTAACTAGCTAAGATCCGCTTTGATAGGATTGTTATCAGCCATGTGGCCTTATTTACATCAATTTAGCTCACATATTGTATGGTGGATAATCTATTTTCCTCGATATATATTTTTATGAGTGAGAGTAATTGGAATTATGGATACTAAATTACAGATATATATGATGTTTATGAAATGTAATATATTTGTGACATTACCTTGTCTAGAGCATATATGAATATCATGCATATTATGTTGGTCCTTACCACTGCCTGCACTAAAGATTGTTTATACTAATAAAAAATGAATTATATCTTATTGTGTGTCTGGGCTTCTATGATCGCCTTTTCTCCTTTCTTGTTCACTTCTAAAGCTGCACCCTCAGACCCTCTATGTGCTCCGCTCACCCCGAGAGCTGTATACAGCTTTATATATACATATAAATACATTTACATATATATACATTTACATATACAGCTGTGTGCTCTACTCACCCCGAGAGCTAACCCCAAAGACATCGCTATGTGCTCCACTCACCCCGAGAACTGCACCCAGAATAACGGCTGTGTACGCTGCTCACCCAGAGAGCTGCCCCCACAGACACCACTATGTACTCCGCTTACCCCGAGAGCTGCACCTACAGACACCGCTATGTGCTCTGCTCACCCCGAGAGCTGCACCTACAGACACCGCTATGTGCTCTGCTCACCCCGAGAGCTGCCCCCACAGACACCGCTATGTGCTCTGCTCACCCCGAGAGCTGCCCCCACAGACACCGCTATGTGCTCTGCTCACCCCGAGAGCTGCCCCCACAGACACCGCTATGTGCTCTGCTCACCCCGAGAGCTGCCCCCACAGACACCGCTATGTGCTCTGCTCACCCCGAGAGCTGCCCCCACAGACACCGCTATGTGCTCTGCTCACCCCGAGAGCTGCCCCCACAGACACCGCTATGTGCTCGGCTCACCCCGAGAGCTGCCCCCACAGACACTACTCTGTAGACAAAATCCTGAGGTAATCTCCGCTTCAACCCTCTTAGGTTTACTCCTGGCAGCCAAGTTCGGAGTTTGCTAATTTTGGGACACGTAAGCCGTCAGTGTTTGGAAAAATGGCGGAGATTGAGGTTTGGCTGATCGTCTACAAGTGATTAATTCAGCAGAGCCCGATGGAGACCTCGTGGATCGCCCGGGGGATAAATCCTGCTGGAAAGCCTAGGTCGTATTTATTCCCCCTTGTGTACCCAGCTTTCCCAGGATCGGAGAAATAGATGGCGATACAGGATGGATTTCCGTTACTGGGGATTTATTGGTTTCGGTTTCTCGCTCTGGTAAACAGAATGACATTGAGCGAGGGGGGTGCAGTGCCCTCGATGCCCCCCACCCCAGCCGCACATGTGTTGGTGAATGTCACGGGTGCCCTGAACGCCAGGGTATTGTGTTACACACGGGCACAGTTTGTACACTGGGTGGGGTATATATTTAGAATAATGGAAGTTACTTTGTATTTTATGAAACGAGTTTTCCCTCCCGCCATACTTTACACTGCAGTTTACGCTCCTTTCTGACCTTTAGCCTATGTATTTTATCGTTGCATGTTGCTGACCAGTTTTAATCCTTCCACAATACTTTACAGTGCAGCTTACGCTCCTTTCCAACCTTTTGCCCCTGTATTTTATCACGGAGGGGTGGATTAGTATCAGGCACTCGGTGCTATAATCGGTTATTACAGTCCATGACCTTGGATGCTCAGAGATCGGGCTGTGTCTACGAAAAGGAGGAATTAAGGCCACAAAATTGGAGTAAGGGTCACATTCCTCTTCTGGTGAACTGACGTCTGGACTATGGCCGACACCTCAGAGCAATAGCACGACCGGGGCAAAGTTCAGCGCTGTGCAATGCAAGTGGCGGCAGACAGGGGGCGCCAAAAGTGCAGAAAGGGAAGAAAAACAGCACCACCCAGAGGTTGATTGGGAGATTGCAAATCAACCCCATTAATTTCTAGTGACCTAGATATGATGGAAGTCTCCTCTGCCATCTAACAAGGGGTGTGCAATCACCCTGTAAGTCAAGCGGAGCGTAAGAAATCAGGAGCGATATGTCAAAGCCGCCCACATAAGTGAGGAGCAGTGTTTTTAGGAATTGCCCTTTAAGCGATTCCCTCATAGCCATGGGAGTTGGGCCGGAGAAGGAGCAGCCAGGGGTGGATTATAATGAATAACATCACTTTGAGGAGTTGTTATTTAAGCAATTGTCCATATATTCTGGAAGGAGCACCGTGCTGCCCCAGGGGTAAGTGTCCCTTCCGTGTTTATGGCAGCGGGGCACTGAATGGCAGCATTGTGCCAAGTGTTGCAAAACAGCCTGTGGGTGGAGGAAGCGGAGACGTGTGATCTGACGGCCGACTTCCAATATTATTTCTTGTACAATAGATTCACTCTCAAGGTCCCTGGCCTGCAGAGCTGACAATCTAGAAGGTAGATTTTAGATGGCAGGAATCTGTAGATGTGGCTAAAGATGGCTGCCTGTTCTTGTAACTTGCTTACAGAAGGAAGCACAGCTCTGGAGAGCAAACTTCTGCTCCAACATGGCAACAACTGTTCAGATTAAAGGGGTCATCCACTGCAGATTTTTATTCTGCCCCTTTAAGGCCCTGTTTGCCATTCATTTGACCAATACATACTTTAACCGCTGTCGTTTTTTTTCCCATTGACAGAGTAGACCGGTGTTTTGTCTGTAAGGTTTAAGACCCCGCTTGTTCTTTTAGTCTGAATCGGAGCGTTAGTGGCGGCCATGGATGACAGGCGGCAGTCACGGCAGGTACGGTACTCGCCTCTCCCGGCCCGGGCTATATTCTCCTGCTTTTAATCTGATTTTGCTTCTGCTGGGATTAGAATAATGGGAATTAGGATTGCGGACGGGGAATTTACCTCATTCCTAAGATCTCATTATACCCGCCGTGTTTACTAGGAAAGTCTCTAAAGATCTCATCATCTGTGTCTCTGGTAAAAACTGAACTGCCGCCAGTCTGGACTCTGCCGAGAAATAGTCTTTAGTCTGATGACCGATCCCAAATGAAACATCCATAATCTTCCATTTCATAGGTCGCCCTCCACCTGATATATCGGATGTACTGTCTGCTTGTTAGGAGATTATTGCTTAAAGGGTAACTCCCCTGATGTCAGCCGCACTTTCTATCAGTAATTTAAAAGTGATGGAGGGATATTTCTGACAACGAAGGCCCTATCACAGGTGGAAAGCACTTTTCTGACCATATTCTGGTATAAGCCAGTGTTCACACCGGTGTCAGATTTCCATATTGACGAAATTTACTGCAGAAGTCCAAAAATGGGCAACTTGGGCCGTCATTTTTCTTTTTTAGGATTTTTGCCTCTTTCATTTGGGTCACCAGAGCATCATTAATGTCACTTCATGAATTTAAACTTAGGGGTTAGTTTTACTGCATTGAAAAGGACCTGTCATGGGTCAAAAGGCTGCAGTTTTTGCTCTTATTTTATTCCCACTTCTCCCTTGAGTAATCTGTTTTTTTTATTTCATGGAAATCCGCCGTACGGTTGCAGAGATATGAGCTTTTTTATTTTGTATGGTCAGAGCAGTCTGATGACACGCCCCTGAGGATCCTTTGAGCCACGCCCCCAAGGTACTCACTAAAAACACTCACTGAATAAAAAGGCTCATATCTCTGGAACGGTATGGCGGATTTCCAAAAAATAAAAGAAGAAATAGTCAGAGGAACAGTGGGAATAAAATAAGAGCATTTTTCATCTGGTGGCCGGTCTTCTTTAAAGACTAGTGGCAAATTTGAATCACATGCCCTAGGGGAGATCACAATAAGATCCCATGGTAGCGTTGTTTATCCGACATATCCATGGAAGTTAATGGTGCCATGATCCTAGCTCTAGAATAAAGCTTTTGGTTCACGGTCTGCTGTCTCCTCCCTTATCGGGAGGTGTTGGTGGGACTCTCTACTGCCATATGTATACAGGCACATTCCCTGGCTGTGACGCAATGTGCTGTACTGATACCACACATACTCCACCCTTAGAATAAACTCTCCAACGTAGGAAGGACATCAAATGGTGGAAGGATTGCGATATGGGTCCCTGGTCCAGCAGGCGAGTCTTATAAATGGCCGACCATGTATTACCCGGCCCTAGCTCATCATATGTGGTCCACAATGGGGGGGGGGGGGGATATGGACAGCTGACCATCCATTAACCCAATATATACTGACGCTTGTTTCTAATACTAAACTCATCAAAAAAATCTGAAATGGATCCAATATTTCAGCTTTTTTTATAATTTATTTAGATTTATTAACACAGGAACAAATCTGGATGCTTTTACTTGCAGGTATCAGCCAGGCAGACGTGGTATAACCAAAGCTTTGGCCATAGATATTGGATAAATGGTGTTTTGAACCTTGACTCAAAGGGGGAGATAAGGAGTGTCCGGCATCTGAGTGATGCTTATCTATGAGAAGGTTTTGTAGATTTCCTTCCTTCTCCTTGGATTGCTCCTGAAGCTTTGGTGCAGTACCAGACACCACCTGTAGACGAGGGTGGCGCTGCGTGGGATGGAAAGAGCAGCACTTAACCCCTATGAAGGGTCCGCCAGTATAAAGGGTCCACCAGGTAATTTTGGCATCATTCCTACTAATGTTGTTTATGTATTTTTACAGGCCAAGCCGGCTCGCTTGGTGAAGCCCGTGTCATTGGTGAAGCTGCCGGGTAGGTACTTGGCGCATCAAGAGGGGCTGCCGTCTCTTCCCGTACCTCCATTGCAACAGACGCTGGACAAGTACCTTCTGGCCCTGAAGCCCTTGGTGCCTCAGGAAGAATGGGCACACACCAGCCACGTGGTGGAAGACTTCCAGTCCTCCGGAGTGGGCGAGCGGCTGCAGAAGGGGCTTGAAAGGAGAGCAAAGAAAACGGAAAACTGGGTACGGACACTTCTTACTACTTCGGCTACACTACAACTCCCAGCAGGCGTTGGGGAGAAGAATAAAGCAATACTAGGCATCTTTGATGGCGATTATCGCCAAAGGATTGGGCATATTGAAAGTTAACCTGCCCAGTGCTATCTACTGTCTCAAATTGTCTCTCCAAGGAGGAAGGAGACAAACTCTAGCGCCACTTATTGGGAGTAGCAATCCTAAAAGTGGCCCTATAACGAGCCTTTTCATATGACTAAGGATTTATGCCAGATCAGAACCCCAATTTGCAGACACGGTGTTTCGGGGTGATTGACCCTCGTCAGTGCAAAGTATGAGATCTGATCTAATCTATCTGACTGCTATGCATGTGCTTTTCCTCAGCTCGCGGAATGGTGGCTGCAGACGGCTTATCTGGAATACCGGCTCCCCGTGGTGGTCCACTCCAGCCCCGGCGTGGTCTTACCAAAGCAAGACTTTGCAGACAGACAGGGGCAGCTAAGGTAACTGGTAACTTTTTGATTTGTACTTCCTCTCCCGAGATTTCAGAAGGAGGTAGGAGATGACCTTTCTCACTCATCCCAAAATAAAGTCCAATAAGATTGATCTCGGGACGGTCTCTCCGGACCCTCCCCCCCTCGTCCAGATCACAAGTGCTGACTCCTCGCTCTGACCTCCAGCGTGCACCCCCTCCTCAGCGGCGAGGGAGGGTGTAACATTACACGGCCATGCGGTGAGACAGCTCAGACTCAGCCGATCCGCCTGATCCTCAGCTGGGCTTCCGTTCCCCTATCTCACCTACCCCCACCCATTTACCGTGTCCTGAGACCCCCACTCCTCTACAAAATGCAAGTTGGATTATTCCATTTTTAGGCTGGAGATCAGTGGTGCCGGGAGTGTCTGTTACTCGCCTATCTCCCCCAATCTATGTAGCATTTAAATACATACAGTGGGTGCAGAAAGTATTCACACCCCTTTACATTTTTCACTTTTGTTTCATTGCAGCCATTTGGTAAATTCAAAAAAGTTTTTGTTTTTTTTTCTCATTAATGTGCACTCTGCCCCCATCCCCCATCTTGTCTGAAATGTAGACATTTTTGGAAATTTATTAAACAAGAAAAATGGGAATATCCCCTTTGCTCAGTATTGAGTAGACGCCCCCTCCCTTTTGAGCTAGTACAGTCATGAGTCTTCTTGGGATCCTGGATTTGGGGATCCTCGGCCATTCTTCCTGCAGATCCTCTCCAGTGCCGTCAGGTTGGATGGTGAACGTTGGTGGACACCATTTTCAGGTCTCTCCCGAGATGCCCAATTGGGTTCAGGTCAGGGCTCTGGCTGGGCCGGTCAGAATGGTCACAGAGTTGTTCTGAAGCCGCTCCTTTGTTATTTTAGCTGTGTACTTAAATAAATGAATAAAACTATTATATTATTATTGTCTTGTTGGAAGGTGAACCTTCAGCCAAGTCTGAGGTCCGGAGCATCTGGAGGAGTTTTTATTCCAGGATATCTCTGCACTTGGCAGCTTTCATCTTTCCTTCAATTACAACCAGTCGTACTGTCCCTGTCCCCATAGCATGATGCTACCTCCACCATGTCTCACTGTGGGGATTGTATTGGGCAGGTGATGAGCAGTGCTTGGTTTCCTCCACACATACCGCTTAGAATTATCACCAAAAGTTCTATCTTGATCATCTCATCAGACCAGAATGGGGTTCTATGAAGGGGTGAGTGCAGATCTGGATACTGGTAATGCAGCTGAGGGGATTTATTTAGACTTTGCGAAGGCATCTGATCCTGTACCACATAATAGCCTTATACTAAAGCTCCAGAAGCCGCGACCAGGGGAAATTTTGTGCAACTGGGTAAGGGTACTTTCACACTTGCGTTTATTTCCTTCCGTTACAATCCGCCCTTTTGGAAAACAGCGGAATCCGTTAACGGATTCCGCTGTTTCCAATAGACTTGTATGGGTGACGGATTGTACCAAAAGGACCTGCGTTGCTTCCGCTGGGCGACGCTCCGTTGCTTCCGCCCAGCGGGAGGAACGCAGCATGTAACGTTATTTTGAGCAGCGGAATCCTCTGGATTCCACTGCGCATGCCATGCTCCTTTTTTTTTTTTAAATCAAACTTTATTTTGGCTCGCGGTGGCCGAACGTTCAGCTGAGCGCCCGGCCGTCGGCAAGTGACAGCGCTCAGCTGAGCGCCCGCCCGCCGGCATGCCCGGGCGCCGGCAAGTGACAGCGCTCAGCTGATCACCCGGCGGCCGGCTGCAGGGAGCGCTCAGCTGATCACCCGGCGGCCGGCTGCAGGGAGCACTCAGCTGATCACCCGGCGGCCGGCTGCAGGGAGCGCTCAGCTGATCACCCGGCGGCCGGCTGCAGGGAGCGCTCAGCTGATCACCCGGCGGCCGGCTGCAGGGAGCGCTCAGCTGATCACCCGGCGGCCGGCTGCAGGGAGCGATCAGCTGATCACCCGGCGGCCGGCTGCAGGGAGCGATCAGCTGATCACCCGGCGGCCGGCTGCAGGGAGCGATCAGCTGATCACCCGGCGGCCGGCTGCAGGGAGCGATCAGCTGATCGTTTACAATAGTCTGCCGCTGGTAGAACTGTAAAAAAAAAAAAAAATCAAAACGAATTGCGTTGTTTTGCAGCATCCGTTGTGCCACTATATGCAACACATCCGTTGCATCCGTTACACAACGCAATGCAACGGATACCGTTCAACGCAAGTGTGAAAGTACCCTAAGGAGTTGGCTAAAAGATAGGAAATAAAGAGTAGTCATAAATGGTACATTCTCTAAATGGGCTATAGTCAGCAGTGGGGACCGCAGGGATCTGTGCTGGGAGCAGTGGGGACCGCAGGGATCTGTGCTGGGAGCAGTGGGGACCGCAGGGATCTGTGCTGGGAGCAGTGGGGACCGCAGGGATCTGTGCTGGGAGCAGTGGGGACCGCAGGGATCTGTGCTGGGAGCAGTGGGGACCGCAGGGATCTGTGCTGGGAGCAGTGGGGACCGCAGGGATCTGTGCTGGGAGCAGTGGGGACCGCAGGGATCTGTGCTGGGAGCAGTGGGGACCGCAGGGATCTGTGCTGGGAGCAGTGGGGACCGCAGGGATCTGTGCTGGGAGCAGTGGGGACCGCAGGGATCTGTGCTGGGAGCAGTGGGGGCCGCAGGGATCTGTGCTGGCAGCAGTGGGGGCCGCAGGGATCTGTGCTGGGAGCAGTGGGGGCCGCAGGGATCTGTGCTGGGAGCAGTGGGGGCCGCAGGGATCTGTGCTGGGAGCAGTGGGGGCCGCAGGGATCTGTGCTGGGAGCAGTGGGGGCCGCAGGGATCTGTGCTGGGAGCAGTGGGGGCCGCAGGGATCTGTGCTGGGAGCAGTGGGGGCCGCAGGGATCTGTGCTGGGAGCAGTGGGGGCCGCAGGGATCTGTGCTGGGAGCAGTGGGGGCCGCAGGGATCTGTGCTGGGAGCAGTGGGGGGCCGCAGGGATCTGTGCTGGGAGCAGTGGGGCGCCGCAGGGATCTGTGCTAGGACCGATTCTGTTTAATCTCTTTATTAATGATCCTGTGGATGGGATTGATAGGAAAGTGTCAATCTTTGCTGATGACACCAAACTATGTAGGATATTAAAAACTGACCTTGATACAATATTAGAAAAAGATCTGGATAAGATGTGGGATGGGCAGATACTGGACAGAGGAGATGTAATGCACCTAGGACGGAGTAATCCTATAGCTGCATATACATTACATGGAAGTAACCTCCGGACTACAGAACAGGAGGAAGAGCGGGGGATTGTGGGTACAAATAAGCTGAGCAGCAGCACTCAATGTCAGGCAGCAGCTGCAGAAGCAAACAAGATTCTAGGGTGTATAAAAAAAGAGAGATTAGATCCCGGGATCCCAACGTATTGTTACCCCTCTATAAATCACTTGTAAGGCCACATCTGGAATATGGGATCCAGTTTTGGGCTCCACATTTTAAAAAGGACATTCAGAAGTCAGTCAGTTCAAAGGCGGCAACTAGACTATTACAAGGAATGGAGGCCGCCCGTAAAGTGAGTAATGGAGGCCGCCGCCCCGTAGGGTGAGTAATGGAGGCCGCCGCCCCGTAGGGTGAGTAATGGAGGCCGCCGCCCCGTAGGGTGAGTAATGGAGGCCGCCGCCCCGTAGGGTGAGTAATGGAGGCCGCCGCCCCGTAGGGTGAGTAATGGAGGCCGCCCCGTAGGGTAAGTAATGGAGGCCGCCCCGTAGGGTGAGGAATGGAGGCCGCCCGTAGGGTGAGGAATGGAGGCCGCCCGTAGGGTGAGGAATGGAGGCCGCCTGTATGATGAGAGGTTGGAAAAGTTAGATATGTTTAGCTTAGAAAAAAGACGTCTCAGAGGAGATGTCATTTATATGTATAAATACATGTGTGGTCAATATAAAGGACGGCGCAGGACTTATTCCTTCCAAAGACAACACGAAGGACCAGGGGACACTCAGTGCGAGTGGAAGAAAAGCGATTCCGACAGCTAAATAGGAAAGGGTTCTTTACAGTTAGAGCAGTCAGACTGTGGAATATCCTACCACAAGAGGTTGTAATGGCCGACACTATCACAGCTTTATATCCGGGCGGATGATTTCCTCAGTACAACATTGTTGGTTATAAATGACTTGGTGACAAAATGTAGAACTGGTGGAGGAAGGGGAACTAGATGGATGGGGGCTTTTTTCAACTTTAGTAACTATGTAATCTTATTCCTCATAGTCTGGGATCCTTCATGTGTTATTTTTGTAAACTCTATGTGGCTTTCATGTGTATTGCACTGAGGAGAGGCTTCTGTCAGGCCACTCTCCCATAAAGGCCGGACTGGTGGAGGCTGCAGTGATAGGTGACTTTGTGGAGCTTTCTCCCACCCCCCTCCTGCATCTCTGGAGCTCAGCCGCAGTGATCTTGGGGTTCTTCTTTACCTCTCACCAAGGCTCTTCTCCCACGATTGCTCAGTTTGGCTGGACGGCCGGGTCTAGGAAGAGTTCTGCTGGTCCCAAACTTCTTCCATGTAAGGATTATGGAGGCCACTGTGCTCTTAGGAACCTGCAGAAATTATTTTGTAACCTTGGCCAGATCTGTGCCTTGCCACAATTCTGTCTCTGAGCTCCTTGGGCAGTTCCTTTTGACCTCATGATCCTCATTTGGTGTGACATGCAGTGTGAGCTGTGAGGTCTTATATAGACAGGTGTGCGCCTTTCCAAATCACGTCCTATCAGTGTAATTACACACAGCTGGACTCCAATGAAGGAGGAGAACCATCTCAAGGAGGATCACAAGGAAATGGACAGCATGGGACTTACATATGAGTGTCTGAGCAAAGGGGCTGAATACTTATCACCATGTGTTATACTGAGCGAAGGGGCTGAATACTTATGACCATGTGTTATACTGAGCAAAGGGGCTGAATACTTATGACCATGTGTTTATACTGAGCAAAGGGGCTGAATACTTATGACCATGTTTTATTCTGAGCAAAGGGGCTGAATACTTATCACCATGTGTTATACTGAGCGAAGGGGCTGAATACTTATGACCATGTGTTTATACTGAGCAAAGGGGCTGAATACTTATGACCATGTGTTATTCTGAGCAAAGGGGCTGAATACTTATCACCATGTGATATTTCAGTTTTTCTTGTTTAATAAACTTGCAATAGTTTCTACATTTGTTTTTTTCTGTCAGGATGGGGGATGGGGGATGGGGGCAAAGTGCACATTGAGGAAAAATGAACTTTTTTTTTTTAATTTACCAAATGGCTGCAATGAAACAAAGAGTGAAAAATTTAAAGGTGTGTGAATACTTTCCGTACCCACTGTATGTACAGACATCTATCCTGGCTGTAGGGTTTAATGTATATTTGCAGCGACTGTGCATGTTGCATGGAGCGGGATCAGCAGCTGAGTCCACTTCATACAACATTGTACTGCCAGCTGTGTCGTACAGCCAGCACCCATAACATGACTTCTGCTAAAAGAACTTGCCACAATCCCAATAGTTTTTCCTTTTAGATGCCAGTGTATAAGGGCAGCTAAAGACCTCATTGTCTGCCATGCCAGCACACCAATGGCTGGTCTTCATAGGAGACTGCTAAATATATGACCTGCAGGATATTAATAAAAAATGTTTTAAGAAAACGAATTAACACCTTATATAGACACACGTGTTAAAATTGCCCCCGTTTTCCAAAACAAAGGTGTCAAAAATTGAAACAATAACATACTTTGGTATCTGCACGCGTTCTAGTCTAACACTATTTATACCATACACTGAAAAAAAGGGGGAAATAAATATAACATTTATTTATTTTTTTTTTTTATATATATAATTTTATTTTTTATTTATTTTTTTAATGTAACCACACCATCTCCCACCAATAAAATAGAATAAAGGTATCAATAAGTCATAGTCATACAGAGCCCAGAAATGGGTACCAATAATTTACAGCTCGAAAAACCCCTCATTGTTGCTATTTACATTATTTCATTATTTCCTGAAACAATAGAAAGTTAGTCTAATAAAAGAGCCGCCCCGAAAATAAGCCCTAGTAGGAATTGTGGGATATTTCTTGTGTGAGTATAATAGAAACCGTACTCCAAAAATAAGCCCTAGTTAAAGGGAACCTGTCATCAGAAATTTCGCCCAAAAGCTAAAAGATTCCCCCTCTGCAGCTCCTGGGCTGCATTCTAGGAAGGTCCCTGTTATTATTGTGCCCCATGTGAGACCAAAATAAAGCCTTTATAAAGTTCTACCTTTTTGTATGCAGCTTCTGTAAATCCGTCACGGGGGCGGGCTCTCTGGCGTCCGTTATTCTGCCTCCTGGTCCTGTATGCCGCCCCCATCGCTCCTTTCCATATCTGATGCACCGCCCACTGCTCCAGCCATCCCCGCGCATGCCCAGTGCCAGTCTCACAGGACTGAGCAGTGTGACCGCTGGTGACGTGTGCGCAGGCAAGTGATTATGGACGGGACTGTGACTGTTATCAGCAAGTACCCGCCCATAATCTCGTGAGCGCGCAAACCTCTCCAGCGGTCACACTGAGCTCAGTGTAGATGCTAGACTGTATGGGCTGCTTCCAGGGATGACGTCCCTTTGTCATGTGATAGGGGCGTGTTCGAAATACTATCACGTGACAAAGGGACGTCATTCCTGGAAGCAGCCCATACAGTCTAGCATCTACACTGAGCTCAGTGTGAATGCTGGAGAGATTTGCGCGCTCAAGAGATTATGGCCGGGTACTTGCTGATAACAGTCACAGTCCCGTCCATAATCACTTGCCTGCGCACACGTCACCAGCGGTCACACTGCTCAGTCCTGTGAGACTGGCACTGGGCATGCGCGGGGATGGCTGGAGCAGTGGGCGGTGCATCAGATATGGAAAGGAGCGATGGGGGCGGCATACAGGACCAGGGGGCAGAATAACGGACGGCAGAGAGCCCGCCCCCGTGACGGATTTACAGAAGCTGCATACAAAAAGGTAGAACTTTATAAAGGCTTTATTTTGGTCTCACATGGGGCACAATAATAACAGGGACCTTCCTAGAATGCAGCCCAGGAGCTGCAGAGGGGGAATCTTTTAGCTTTTGGGCGAAATTTCTGATGACAGGTTCCCTTTAAGGTTCTATAAGGAAGTGTCCAAACAGCAAAAATAGTTAAATTATACCGCAATGACAGCAGACATCACTGAGAGAGAAAAAAGCAGACCCCCCCCGCACCCCCACCCTCCAAAAAAGAAAAAATGCCACTCTTCAGACCCCAAAGAATAACAGTTGGCAAGTGCTGATAGTGGATGGGCTCTCACACAGAGATCTGTGTCGCTGTATGGTCCTTCGTCGTTTCGGCTACATTGTGTTGCAGCTTTCACAAACCGATCGGGTACCAGTATCACTATGCGTGAGTAATACTGCTTCCAGTCACCAGGGGGAGCATCGCTGTAGAACACAGGGGACCTGACAGTGACGCAGATCTGTATGTGAGAGCCCATTCACGTTCCATCTCTAATTGTTTAGGGATCTGGTCAGTGCTATTCTTTTAGGGGGTGTCTGCTTTCTTTTGGGGGTAAAGTTAGCAGTACACAGAGAATAATACATTTAAGCAGGTAATTTACACCTTTGTACCCACCACTATAGGACGGGTTCTGCACCATGAGAATAGCAGATCACACGGGATTAACACACAATGTTGATGTTCCAGAATGCAATGATTTGATTTGAAAGTTAATTTTTTTTTTGTTCAAGAATAAATGTGGATTGTTGTTCATGGGAAAATATAAGACCTCCCCTGAAACTAAGCCCTAGCGCATCTATCGGAGCAAAAAAATAGAAGACCCTGTCCATGTGACTCAAAAACCTGATTTAAACAAATGGTCATATGGCTCTTTAGCGCTTTGACTTCCTGCAGTGTCCTATTTAAAGGGGCGGCGTCACTTCAGCCTCCAGAAACTGCGCCATACATTTCTGTAGTGGCCATATCTGGTACTGCAGCTCTGTCCCATTCAAGTGACAATATCACTGACCTATCTATGTACAGAGAGCAGCAGACGGGCCGATACCATTGCTTCAATGGCTTCTGCTTCTTCTAGATTTGCCGCGAAGCTGATTGAGGGTGTCCTGGACTTCAAGGCCATGATAGACAAGTGAGTAGTGGGCCAGTACCGTCAGATCCCCCCTATAGTCTTGTGTTTGGGCCGGATCTCCATTGTCCTCCTGTTGATTGCAGTGAGACCCTCCCTGTGGAGCATCTTGGTGGTAAACTTCTGTGTATGAATCAGTACTACCAGATCTTATCATCATGTCGCATCCCCGGGGCAAAACGCGACTCCGTGGTCAACTACAGTCAAGTGAAGAAGCCCCCTACACACATCACCGTGGTCCACAACTTCCAGGTAAGACCCTTGTTTTCCCATCGATATGTTTGGGCCAATGTTTCTTCAAAGCATCTTCTATTTTCAAACACGTAATTAGTGGACACCCCCTGTAAATCGGTCTTTATGCTATTTTTCCTCCCATCTAGTTCTTTGAGCTGGACGTATATAACAGCGATGGAAGCCCCCTCACCACCGACCAGATTTTTAACCAGCTGGAGGAGATCTGGGGGACTTCCCTGCAGACGAACAAGGAGCCCATCGGCATCCTGACCTCCAATCACAGGAACAGCTGGGCCAAGGCCTACAACAACCTGATCAAAGGTAAGAGGACGCTGTGGTGTAGTGACCGGCGGCGGGGCGAGAATCCGGACCTGCGCTGTACAAATCCAGGCTTAAAGGGATGCTCTTCTCTGAAGACCTTTTTATCAAGAACTGTTTCATAGCATTTACTATGGACCATTTATACCAGGCCATGTGCTGTATGAGTATATACTGTACATTGCAGGATGTCATCATTTTTATCAAGTGCAACTGTGGGGAGTGGGGGACCCTATGCACATTACAGGGCAAAAGGGAGGGGGGACCCCATATGCATTATAGAACCGAAAGGGGGGACCCCATACACACTATCGGGCCGAAGGGAGGGGAAACCCCTTATGCATTATAGGGCCGAAAGAGGGAGGGGACCCTATACATGTTACAGGGCCGAAGGGAGGGGGGACCCCATACACGTTACAGGGCCGAAGGGAGGGGGGACCCTATACACATTACAGGGCCGAAGGGAGGAGGGACCCCATACACATTACAGGGCCGAAGGGAGGGGAAACCCCTTATGCATTATAGGGCCGAAAGAGGGAGGGGACCCTATACATGTTACAGGGCCGAAGGGAGGGGGGACCCCATACACGTTACAGGGCCGAAGGGAGGGGGGACCCTATACACATTACAGGGCCGAAGGGAGGAGGGACCCCATACACATTACAGGGCTGAAGGGAGGGCGGACCCCATACACATTACAGGGCCGAAGGGAGGGGGACCCCATACACATTACAGGGCCGAAGGGAGGGGGGACCCCATACACATTACAGGGCCGAAGGGAGGGGGGACCCCATACACATTACAGGGCCGAAGGGAGGGGGGACCCTATACACATTACAGAGCCGAAGGGAGGGGGGACCCCATACACATTACAGAGCCGAAGGGAGGGGGGACCCCATACACATTACAGAGCCGAAGGGAGGGGGGACCCCATACACATTACAGAGCCGAAGGGAGGGGGGACCCCATACACATTACAGAGCCGAAGGGAGGGGGGACCCCATACACATTACAGAGCCGAAGGGAGGGGGGACCCCATACACATTACAGAGCCGAAGGGAGGGGGGACCCCATACACATTACAGAGCCGAAGGGAGGGGGGACCCCATACACATTACAGAGCCGAAGGGAGGGGGGACCCCATACACATTACAGAGCCGAAGGGAGGGGGGACCCCATACACATTACAGAGCCGAAGGGAGGGGGGACCCCATACACATTACAGAGCTGAAGGGAGGGATGGGCACCCCATACACATTACAGAGCCGAAGGGAGGGATGGGCACCCCATACACATTACACAGCTGAAGGGAGGGAGGACCCCATACACATTACACAGCTGAAGGGAGGGAGGACCCCATACACATTACACAGCTGAAGGGAGGGATGAGGACCCCATACACATTACAGAGCTGAAGGGAGGGATGGGCACCCCATACACATTACACAGCTGAAGGGATGGGCACCCCATACACATTACACAGCTGAAGGGATGGGCACCCCATACACATTACACAGCTGAAGGGATGGGCACCCCATACACATTACACAGCTGAAGGGATGGGCACCCCATACACATTACACAGCTGAAGGGATGGGCACCCCATACACATTACACAGCTGAAGGGATGGGCACCCCATACACATTACGGAGGGGAAAGGGGCACCCGCCCTTCCTTCCTTCCTATCCTCCAGGTCTCCCTGGCCGTCAGCCATATGACACATGGTAGGTAGGAGTCTGATTTCCAGTGATTCTTCTATACTAGATAAAACCAACAAGGAGTCTGTCCGCTCCATCCAGAAGAGCATCTTCACCGTCTGCCTGGACGGCCCGATGCCCAAAGTCTCCGATGAACACTACAGGAGTCGCGTGGCTGCTCAGATGCTCCACGGTGGGGGCAGTCGCCTGAACAGCGGCAACAGGTGGTTTGACAAAACCCTTCAGGTAGGAGACGACCTTCTAGAGATATATCGTGAGCTGTACCTTGTAGGTGAAGGTGCATGTCCTCTTCTGTCCTTAGTTCATAGTGGCGGAGGACGGCTCGTGCGGGCTGGTGTACGAGCACGCTCCCGCAGAAGGACCACCCATCGTGGCCTTACTCGACCACGTCGTGGAGTACACGTAAGATCTGTGTTGGAAATGACTACGTCCAGTCTGCGTCATGTTTAAGCCCACCACACCATGCTTCAGCCATCTTGGCCAGGTCACCCATATACCGGAGCACGCCCGTGTTCTCTGAGAGCAGTCACCAGACATGTCCACCAGCGGCTTATCCATAACATAAAATGTCCGGGGCTCGCAGATGTCTGTCCATGGGCCTCCAGACCTGAGCGTGATTGCTCCATACATTTCTATGAGGCTGTAACTTTCGGCTTTTCCATTGTTTCCACAATTGACTTTTTTCATGTTTTCTTTTATGCAGGAAGAAGCCGGATCTGGTGCGATCACCGATGATTTCTCTGCCAATGCCTAAGAAACTGCGGTTCAACATCACTCCAGAAATCAAGAAAGACATCGACAATGCCAAGCAGAACCTGAACATGTGAGCGGCCGGTATAGATGTGACCGTATCCAGGACCTCACATTTAGGGATCTGTTCCACCTGAGCAGAGCCTCGGGTGCCATTTGCTAATGACCCTCTGCTGCTAGTGTGAGCCGATGATCATGCGATCGGATCACAGCTGCGAAGAGGAGGGAGGGAGCACTTTTTCCCCCTCTCCTCTGCTGCCTGTCTCTGCATACATCGCGCTGCGGTCGGATGACATGCGAGTGCAGTGCAATGTTTCACGCGCTCCCATAGACTTGTATGGGGGAGTGTGAGTCGAGACTCGCTGCGGTTCATTCCACACGCCGATGTGCGAGTGCAGTCCAATGTTTTATCAGATTGCACTCGTCCGTGCAAAACGCAAGTAGAACCGAGGCCTTGGAAGATTACTGCTGCTGGCTTAGAATTTGAACCCCTTGAAGACCAGTTTTTCTATTTTCTTCCAGGATACATAATGTTTCCACTTTTCCACCTACGTACCTGTGTAAGGGACTCGTGTTTCGCAGGATGATGTCATTTTGAATGACTCCATTCCTTTCTGTCTTTACAATTGGGGGAAAAAAAATAGGAGGGATGGAAATGAGGGGGGGGGGACAATTTGGCAGGTGGGATGATACCAAATTTATGGTTTTGTTTTAGTTCTGAGAACATTTTTTTTTTTTTTATTTTTAATTTTATTTTTTTTAATGTTGTATCAGGGCTTGCTGCTGTTTTTGGTTTTTTTTTCTTTTTGCCCCCCCTTTTTTGTTTTGTTCAGTTTGTTTTTGCTTTGTTTTCTTTGGGTTTTTTTTTTTGTTTGTTTTTTTGCGTTGTCAGCTTTACTTTTTACAATCACCATCTTCTAAGGGTTCAAGTGATTTTCTGATCTTATTTTCTTTACGCCATTTTATTGTTTAAAAACAGCAATTCTGCTATTTTTAGACTTTTTTTTTTTTTTTTATTGTCTTGTTTTGGCAAAAAACGTGCGGCAGATATCGCTAAGAGGTTAAAGGGACGACCGGAGGCGCAGACGCGCAGTGACATCTTGTCCTGCGGTGTCTCTCATTTCTTGTTTTTTGGGTTTTTTTCTTTTCTTTTAGAATGGTTCACGACCTGGATGTTAAAGTCATTGTCTTTGAAGTGTTTGGTAAAAACTTCCCAAAATCAGAAAAGCTGAGCCCCGATGCCTTTATCCAAGTGGCGCTCCAGCTGGCGTATTACCGGTAAGAGGGGTCTTGCGCCTGGGTTTAACCAATATTCGGATAATGTCTGAATCTTCCTCTCTGCAGCATCGTCCGTAGTCTTGGGCTTTTCTATGTGAAAAATAAATTAACGTATCTGACCCTTTAAGACGTATCTTGCCCTTTATTCCCTTAACGACCCATGACGTACTGGGTACATCATGGTGATATGGTGCTTAGCGACCCATAACGTACCCAGTACGTCATGGCAATATCGCGGCCCCTGTGAGTGTGATCGGTTCACACAAATCTTACATTCGGGGAGGAGGGGACCTCTGCTTGACCTCAGGAGGGGTGGTGTCTTCCCCCCCGGACCTACGGAGGCTGTGATTGGCTGAGCGGCGTTCGTCAGCCAATCACAGCCACTGTAATGTTTCTACCATTAAAAATGGCTGAAACATTGAAATCCAGCCATGATCAGTGCAGCTGAAGCCCTGATCATTGGCCTTGTGACCGATCTCTCCAATCACCATGGATCTGGGGCCGGTGACCGCTCCCCTCAGCTTCACTCCGTCCGTGGAAGGCAGCTGAGAGCGATTCTTGCAAGTGCCCTGGTAAGCCCCTGCCCCCGATCCCCTGACACCACCGCCGATCTCCCCCATCAGCTGCTGTCCCTCCCACCCTCCCCGATCTGCTGTCCCGCTCTCTCCCATCTCACCCTCCCCGATCTGCTGTCCGCTCTCTCCCATCTCACCCTCCCCGATCTGCTGTCCGCTCTCTCCCATCTCACCCTCCCCGATCTGCTGTCCGCTCTCTCCCATCTCACCCTCCCCGATCTGCTGTCCCGCTCTCTCCCATCTCACCCTCCCCGATCTGCTGTCCGCTCTCTCCCATCTCACCCTCCCCGATCTGCTGTCCGCTCTCTCCCATCTCACCCTCCCCGATCTGCTGTCCGCTCTCCCCGATCTGCTGTCCGCTCTCCCCGATCTGCTGTCCGCTCTCCCCGATCTGCTGTCCGCTCTCCCCGATCTGCTGTCCGCTCTCCCCGATCTGCTGTCCGCTCTCCCCGATCTGCTGTCCGCTCTCCCCGATCTGCTGTCCGCTCTCCCCGATCTGCTGTCCGCTCTCCCCGATCTGCTGTCCGCTCTCCCCGATCTGCTGTCCGCTCTCCCCGATCTGCTGTCCGCTCTCCCCGATCTGCTGTCCGCTCTCCCCGATCTGCTGTCCGCTCTCCCCGATCTGCTGTCCGCTCTCCCCGATCTGCTGTCCGCTCTCCCCGATCTGCTGTCCGCTCTCCCCGATCTGCTGTCCGCTCTCCCCGATCTGCTGTCCGCTCTCCCCGATCTGCTGTCCGCTCTCCCCGATCTGCTGTCCGCTCTCCCCGATCTGCTGTCCGCTCTCCCCGATCTGCTGTCCGCTCTCCCCGATCTGCTGTCCGCTCTCCCCGATCTGCTGTCCGCTCTCCCCGATCTGCTGTCCGCTCTCCCCGATCTGCTGTCCGCTCTCCCCGATCTGCTGTCCGCTCTCTCCCATCTCGCCCTCCCCGATCTGCTGTCCGCTCTCTCCCATCTCGCCCTCCCCGATCTGCTGTCCCGCTCTCTCCCATCTCGCCCTCCCCGATCTGCTGTCCCGCTCTCTCCCATCTCGCCCTCCCCGATCTGCTGTCCCGCTCTCTCCCATCTCGCCCTCCCCGATCTGCTGTCCCGCTCTCTCCCATCTCGCCCTCCCCGATCTGCTGTCCCGCTCTCTCCCATCTCGCCCTCCCCGATCTGCTGTCCCGCTCTCTCCCATCTCGCCCTCCCCGATCTGCTGTTCGCTCTCTCCCATCTCGCCCTCCCCGATCTGCTGTCCCGCTCTCTCCCATCTCACCCTCCCCGATCTGCTGTCCCGCTCTCTCCCATCTCACCCTCCCCGATCTGCTGTCCGCTCTCTCCCATCTCACCCTCCCCGATCTGCTGTCCGCTCTCTCCCATCTCACCCTCCCCGATCTGCTGTCCGCTCTCTCCCATCTCACCCTCCCCGATCTGCTGTCCGCTCTCCCCGATCTGCTGTCCGCTCTCCCCGATCTGCTGTCCGCTCTCCCCGATCTGCTGTCCGCTCTCCCCGATCTGCTGTCCGCTCTCCCCGATCTGCTGTCCGCTCTCCCCGATCTGCTGTCCGCTCTCCCCGATCTGCTGTCCGCTCTCCCCGATCTGCTGTCCGCTCTCCCCGATCTGCTGTCCGCTCTCCCCGATCTGCTGTCCGCTCTCCCCGATCTGCTGTCCGCTCTCCCCGATCTGCTGTCCGCTCTCCCCGATCTGCTGTCCGCTCTCCCCGATCTGCTGTCCGCTCTCCCCGATCTGCTGTCCGCTCTCCCCGATCTGCTGTCCGCTCTCCCCGATCTCGCCCTCCCCGATCTGCTGTCCGCTCTCTCCCATCTCGCCCTCCCCGATCTGCTGTCCGCTCTCTCCCATCTCGCCCTCCCCGATCTGCTGTCCGCTCTCTCCCATCTCGCCCTCCCCGATCTGCTGTCCGCTCTCTCCCATCTCGCCCTCCCCGATCTGCTGTCCGCTCTCTCCCATCTCGCCCTCCCCGATCTGCTGTCCGCTCTCTCCCATCTCGCCCTCCCCGATCTGCTGTCCGCTCTCTCCCATCTCGCCCTCCCCGATCTGCTGTCCGCTCTCTCCCATCTCGCCCTCCCCGATCTGCTGTCCGCTCTCTCCCATCTCGCCCTCCCCGATCTGCTGTCCGCTCTCTCCCATCTCGCCCTCCCCGATCTGCTGTCCGCTCTCTCCCATCTCGCCCTCCCCGATCTGCTGTCCGCTCTCTCCCATCTCGCCCTCCCCGATCTGCTGTCCGCTCTCTCCCATCTCGCCCTCCCCGATCTGCTGTCCGCTCTCTCCCATCTCGCCCTCCCCGATCTGCTGTCCGCTCTCTCCCATCTCGCCCTCCCCGATCTGCTGTCCGCTCTCTCCCATCTCGCCCTCCCCGATCTGCTGTCCGCTCTCTCCCATCTCGCCCTCCCCGATCTGCTGTCCGCTCTCTCCCATCTCGCCCTCCCCGATCTTCCCCCCTCACCTTCTCCTCCCTCATCTGCTGCCCCCCCTCCACCCCCTGTCACCATCCCTGATCTGCTGCCCGCCCTGTCCCATCCTCCGCCGTGCACTCTCCCATCCTCCATCCAGCCCCCCCTCTCACCTTTTTTTGCAGCACATCCGTGCGTCCTGTTTTTTTTTTTTTTTGTTTTTTTTTAATGTAAACTAAGTAAGAAGTACAAATAAACCTAGTTGAGGGCCAGTAAAATTATACTGTAGTAATCGTCAATTATAGTATTTTTTTACTGAATATTGTAAGGGTCAGCCCAGTGCCACACATGAGCGCGATGCACTAGTCTCACATTGCATCATCCGGCACGGTCGCTCTCATCCAGACAGGAGTGTGCGGCTGTGCTGGATGATGCGAGATTCGTGCATCGCTCTCACGTGTGGCACTTGCCTTAGTGTCAGTTGCAGGTGCTCTTATTTTTTTTTTTTTTTTTTTTTTTTTTTTTTTTTTTTTTTTTACTGACGTCCATATTATTTTTTTTTTTTTTTTTTATTTCGCCAACCTAATTTTTTTTGTATGGGGGGGGGGTGTGTGTGTCTAGTTTCCAAAATGGGGTCACATGTGGGGGAGCTCCATTGTTTAGGCACCTCAGGGAGTCTCCAAACACAACATGGCGTCTGCTAATAATTCCAACCAATTTTGCTGTGAAATGGCGCTTCTTCTCTTCTGAGCCCTGCTGTGCGCCCAAACAATTGATTTACACCGCATATGAGGTATCTGTGTACTCGGGAGGAATTGCACAATACATTTTATGGTGCATTTTTTCCTGATACCCTTGTGAAAATGCTAAATTTTATGGCTAAAGTAACACTTTTGTGTAAAAAAAAAAAAATTTTTTTTCCTTCCACATTGCTTTAGTTGCTGTGAAGCTCCTAAAGGGGTAATAAACTTCCTGGATATGGTTTTGAGCAGAGTGAGGGGTGCAGATTTTAGAATGGGGTCACTTTTGGCTATTTTCTGTCACCTCGGCCTCTCTGTCACTTCGAATGTGATGTGGTACCCAAAATTGTTTTTCTTCAGCGCTCTATTGGGAGACCCAGACGATTGGGTGTATAGCACTGCCTCCGGAGGCCACACAAAGCAATTACACTAAAAAGTGTAAGGCCCCTCCCCTTCTGGCTATACACCCCCAGTGGGATCACTGGCTCACCAGTTTTCTGCTTTGTGCGAAGGAGGTCAGACATCCACGCATAGCTCCACTGTTTGTAGTCAGCAGTAGCTGCTGGCTATATCGGATGGAAGAAAAGAGGGCCCATATGGGGCCCCCAGCATGCTCCCTTCTCACCCGCGGTGGTGCTTGTAAGGTTGAGGTACCTATTGCTGGTACAGAGGCTGGAGCCCACATGCTGTTTTCCTTCCACATCCCCTGGAGGGCTCTGTGGAAGTGGGATCTTACCGGCCTCCAAGCCCTGAGGCCGGGCTCCATCCACAGACCCAGAGAACCTGCTGGATTTGGAGCGGGAGTGCCGTTCAGGGACAAGGCCCTGCAACTTTCAGGTACTCTGTGTCCCCGGCAGGCACGGACACTCTCAAGGCTTGCTGAGCGTTATAGTGCGCCGGGGACAGTAGCGCTGTGCGCTGGGGTTAGGTCACTGCAGCTTTGCTGAGTGACGTTACATGTTGGGAACTACTGCGCCGACCGCTACTGGAGCGGCGGCGCAGCTGCGACTTGTGGTGCGCCGGGGACTTTGCGCCGACCGCGCTTTTACGGCGGCGGCGCTTCTAACTTTAGCCCCCGGCTTCTGCGGCCTAGCGCCGCTTCGTTCCCGCCCCCACCCTGTCAATCAGGGTAGGGGAGAGACGCTGCTCAATAGGCAGCGCCGAGGGCTGGAGCTTTATTTACATGCTCCAGCCCTCTCACTAGGCACAGTGGGAAGCAGGCTTCCCGCTCTTCGTCTGTATACGCCCAGGGCCCGCCCCCCCTCTCCACAAGGACGCCGGCAGCCATTACACATGCGGTCTGGCTGGGGAAAGGCAGCAGGCTCTGGGAGACCCAGACTAAAGGGATTTCGGCGACCACACACCCGCTCCTAAGCGGGCAGTAAGCTGCACTTTAGTGCTGGCCCCACTAGTGCCTCAGTGTTATATATATATATATAGTTGCACTGTAAGGTCGCTTCTTGGCTGGACACCCTGTACTGCTCTGAGGAGGCAGCAACATGTCATCCGCAAAACGCAAGGGTGCCAAGGCACAGGCTGTGTACACTGTTTGTACTGCATGTGGGGCTGATCTACCGGCAGGCTCCAAAGACTCACATTGTGTGCAATGTTCAGTCCCAGTGGCACTTCGTCAGCCAGAGCCTGATGTGGTGGTAGCCCAGGCAGAGACGCCTGTGAACCCTGCCCGGTGACGGGGACAGACTTTGCAGTTTTTGCTGATAAAATGTCTGTGACTATGTCAAAAATCCTGGAAACCTTGCAGGCCAGGCCAGTTCCTCAGACCATGGACACTGCTGTGTCTATGCTCTCCGGTCCCCCTCAGTTGGAACTAATCCGTACTTCAAGGGGGTCTCAAGCATCACAGGCTGAAGTCTCTGACTCAGATGACAGTCCCAGGCAGCCTAAGCGAGCTCGCTGGGAAAGACCCTCCACGTCATCACACTGCTCAGGGTCTCAGCGAGAAGAGTCTCTCTGTGATGAGACTGAGGACGGTGATCAGGATTCTAATCCTGAGGCTCCTTTCAATCTGGATGCCCCTGATGGTGACGCCATGGTTAATGACCTTATATCGGCAATTAATAGACTGTTGGATATTTCTCCCCCAGCCCCTTCTGCAGAGGAGGCAGCTGCACAGCAGGAGAAGTTCCATTTCCTGTATCCCAAGCGTAAATTAAGTGCTTTTTCGGACCACTCTGACTTCAGAGAATCGATCCAGAAACACGACGCTCATCCAGACAAGCGTTTCTCTAAACGTTCTAAGGATACCCGTTATCCTTTTCCCTCTGAGGTGGCCAAACGCTGGACCCAGTGTCCAAAGGTGGATCCCCCAATTTCCAAGCTTGCGGCTAGATCCATAGTCGCAGTAGAGGATGGCGCTTCACTTAAAGATGCCAACGACAGACAGATGGACCTTTGGTTGAAATCTGTCTATGAAGCTATCGGCGCGTCGTTTGCTCCAGCATTCGCGGCCGTGTGGGCACTCCAAGCTATTTCAGCTGGTTTAGCACAGGTGGATGCTATCATACATCCAGCAGTGCCGCAGGTGGCGTCCCTAACTTCGCAAATGTCTGCGTTTGCGACCTATGCTATCAATGCTGTCCTAGAATCTACGAGCTGTACCGCTATGGCGTCCGCCAATTCTGTGGTTTTGCGCAGAGCCTTGTGGTTAAAGGACTGGAAAGCAGATGCTGGTTCCAAAAAATGCTTAACCAGCTTGCCATTATCTAGAGACAGACTGTTTGGTGAGCCATTGGCTGAAATCATAAAACAGTCCAAGGGTAAGGACTCTTCCTTACCACAGCCCAGAGCAAGTAAACCTCAACAGAAAAAGTGGCAGTCGAGGTTTCGGTCCTTTCGAGGCTCGGGCAAGGCCCAATTCTCCTCGTCCAAAAGGACTCAGAAAGAACAAGGGAGCTCAGATTCCTGGCGGGCTCACTCACGCCCCAGGAAAGCAAATGGAGGAACCGCTTCCAAAGCGGCTACCTCATGACTTTCGGCCTCCTCCCTCCGCATCCTCGGTCGGTGGCAGGCTCTCCCGCTTTTGCGACATTTGGCTGTCACAGGTCAAAGACCGGTGGGTAACAGACATTTTGTCTCGCGGGTACAGAATCGAGTTCAGTTCTCGACCTCCACTTCGGTTCTTCAGAACCTCCCCACACCCCAACCGAGCAGATGCCCTGCTGCAGGCGGTGGACTCTCTAAGAGCAGAAGGAGTCGTGATCCCTGTCCCCCCTCAGGAACGGGGGCGAGGATTTTACTCCAATCTCTTTGTGGTTCCAAAAAAGGACGGCTCCTTCCGTCCTGTTCTGGACCTAAAACTGCTCAACAAGCATGTGAACGCCAGGCGGTTCCGGATGGAATCCCTCCGCTCAGTCATTGCCTCAATGTCTCAAGGAGATTTCATAGCATCAATAGACATCAAAGATGCTTATCTCCACGTGCCGATTGCTACAGAGCACCAACGCTTTCTACGCTTCGTGATAGGAGACGACCATCTTCAGTTCGTAGCTCTGCCATTTGGTCTGGCGACAGCCCCTCGGGTGTTCACCAAGATCATGGCGGCAGTGGTAGCAGTCTTGCACTCTCACGGACACTCTGTGATCCCTTACTTGGACGATCTACTGGTCAAGGCACCCTCTCAAGAGGCATGCCAACTCAGCCTGAATGTTGCACTGGAGACTCTCCAGGCGTTCGGGTGGATCATCAACTTCCCAAAGTCAAATCTGTCACCGACCCAATCACTAACGTATCTTGGCATGGAGTTTCATACTCTCTCAGCGATAGTGAAGCTTCCGCTGGACAAGCAGCGGTCTCTACAGACTGGGGTGCAGGCTCTCCTTCAAAGTCAGTCGCACTCCTTAAGACGCCTCATGCACTTCCTCGGGAAGATGGTGGCGGCAATAGAGGCGGTTCCGTTTGCGCAGTTTCATCTGCGTCCACTTCAATGGGACATTCTCCGCCAATGGGACGGGAAGTCAACATCCCTGGACAGGAAAGTCTCCCTTTCCCAGACGGCCAAAGACTCTCTGCAGTGGTGGCTTCTTCCCACCTCATTATCACAGGGAAGATCCTTCCTACCACCGTCTTGGGCGGTGGTCACGACAGACGCGAGTCTGTCAGGGTGAGGAGCAGTCTTTCTCCACCACAGGGCTCAGGGTACGTGGACTCGGCAGGAGTCCACCCTTCAGATCAATGTTCTGGAAATCAGAGCAGTGTATCTTGCCCTACTAGCCTTCCAGCAGTGGCTGGAAGGAAGGCAGATCCGAATTCAGTCGGACAACTCCACAGCGGTGGCATACATCAACCACCAAGGGGGGACACGCAGTCGGCAAGCCTTCCAGGAAGTCCGGCGGATTCTGATGTGGGTGGAGGCCACAGCCTCCACCATATCCGCAGTTCACATCCCCGGCGTAGAAAACTGGGAAGCAGACTTCCTCAGTCGCCAGGGCATGGACGCAGGGGAATGGTCCCTTCACCCAGACGTGTTTCAGGAAATCTGTCGCCGCTGGGGGGTGCCGGACGTCGACCTAATGGCGTCACGGCACAACAACAAGGTCCCAACCTTCATGGCACGGTCTCGCGATCAAAGAGCGCTGGCGGCAGACGCCCTAGTGCAAGATTGGTCGCAGTTCCGGCTCCCTTATGTGTTTCCACCTCTGGCACTCTTGCCCAGAGTGCTACGCAAGATCAGATCCGATTGCAGCCGCGTCATACTTGTCGCCCCAGACTGGCCGAGGAGGGCGTGGTATCCGGATCTGTGGCAGCTCAAGGTCGGCCAACCGTGGGCACTCCCAGACCGACCAGACTTACTGTCCCAAGGGCCGTTTTTCCATCGGAATTCTGCGGCCCTGAACCTGACTGTGTGGCCATTGAGTCCTGGATCCTAGCGTCTTCAGGATTGTCCCAAGGGGTCGTTGCCACCATGAGACAGGCCAGGAAGCCCACGTCCGCTAAGATCTACCACAGAACGTGGAGGATATTCTTATCCTGGTCCTCTGCTCAGGGAGTGTCTCCCTGGCCATTTGCATTGCCTACCTTTCTTTCTTTCCTGCAATCTGGGTTAGAAAAAGGTTTGTCGCTCGGCTCCCTTAAAGGTCAGGTCTCGGCGCTATCCGTCTTTTTTCAGAGGCGTTTGGCACGCCTTCCTAAGGTGCGCACGTTCCTACAGGGGGTTTGCCATATCGTACCCCCGTACAAGCGGCCGTTAGATCCATGGGATCTGAACAGGGTACTAGTTGCCCTCCAGAAGCCGCCCTTCGAGCCTCTGAGGGAGGTTTCACTTTCTAGACTATCACAGAAAGTGGCTTTTCTGGTAGCGATCACATCTCTTCGGAGAGTGTCTGAGCTGGCAGCGCTGTCATCCAAGACTCCCTTCCTGGTCTTCCACCAGGACAAGGTTGTGCTGCGCCCCATTCAGGAGTTTCTCCCGAAGGTGGTATCCTCTTTTCATCTTAATCAGGATATCTCCTTGCCTTCGTTTTGTCCTCATGCAGTTCATCGGTATGAGAAAGATTTACATTTGTTAGATCTGGTGAGAGCACTCAGAATCTACATTTCCCGCACGGCGCCCTTGCGCCGTTCGGATGCACTCTTTGTCCTTGTCGCTGGTCAGCGCAAAGGGTTGCAGGCTTCTAAGGCCACCCTGGCTCGATGGATCAAAGAACCAATTCTTGAAGCCTACCGTTCTGCTGGGCTTCCGGTTCCATCAGGGCTGAAGGCCCATTCTACCAGAGCCGTGGGTGCATCCTGGGCATTACGACACCAGGCTACGGCTCAACAGGTGTGCCAGGCAGCTACCTGGTCGAGTCTGCACACTTTCACCAAACATTATCAGGTGCATACCTATGCTTCGGCGGACGCCAGCCTAGGTAGAAGAGTCCTGCAGGCGGCAGTTGCCTCCCCGTAGGGGAGGGCTGTCTTGCAGCTCTAACATGAGGTATTTCTTTACCCACCCAGGGACAGCTTTTGGACGTCCCAATCGTCTGGGTCTCCCAATAGAGCGCTGAAGAAGAAGGGAATTTTGTTACTTACCGTAAATTCCTTTTCTTCTAGCTCTTATTGGGAGACCCAGCACCCGCCCTGTTGTCCTTCGGGATTTTTTGGTTTGTTTGCGGGTACACATGTTGTTCATGTTGAACGGTTTTCAGCTCTCCGATGTTACTCGGAGAGAATTTGTTTAAACCAGTTATTGGCTTTCCTCCTTCTTGCTTTTGCACTAAAACTGGTGAGCCAGTGATCCCACTGGGGGTGTATAGCCAGAAGGGGAGGGGCCTTACACTTTTTAGTGTAATTGCTTTGTGTGGCCTCCGGAGGCAGTGCTATACACCCAATCGTCTGGGTCTCCCAATAAGAGCTAGAAGAAAAGGAATTTACGGTAAGTAACAAAATTCCCTTCTTTGTAAATTTTGTTGGAAAAATGAGAAATTGCTGATGACCTTTGACCCCTTCTAACTTCTTAACGAAAAAAAAAATTTTATTTTGAAAATTGCGCTGGTGTAAAGCAGACACGTGGGAAATGTTATTTAGTACTGTGTTGTGTGACATATTTCTCAGATTTATGGGCAGAAAACTTCAAATTTTGAAAATTGCGAGATTTTTGCCAAATTTCAGAAATTTTCACAAACGCAAAAAATATCGGCTTAAATTTACCACTGACATGAAGTACAATATGTCATGAAAAAACAATCTCGAATCGCCAGGATCCGTTGAAGCGTTCCAGAGTTATAACCTCAAAAAGGGACACTGGTCAGAATTGCAAAAAATGGCTGGTTCATTAAGGTGACGATAGAATAGAAAGAACGTTTTGGGTCAAAGGGCAGCACAAGAGAAGTCATTTGTGAGAGTTTGCAGCCTTGGCTATTGGGCATGCTGGGAGTTGTAGTTTTATGATGGCTAGGGATAGGAGGAAAGTTACACATGACGTCTCTCGTCCCCTCTGTGCGCAGGATGTACGGCCAGGCCTGCGCCACCTACGAGAGCGCGTCCCTGCGGATGTTCCGCCTCGGGAGGACAGACACCATCCGCTCTGCCTCCGTCCAGTCTCTGGAGTTTGTGCAAGGAATGGAGGATTCTGGGAAACAGGTGAGATAACACCGGCAGAGCCACTGCTGTCAAAGGACGGGCGGCTATCCTTAGGGACTCACGTTTTCTGCTCTTTTTCTATCCTTAGAACTTGGAGAAGGTGGATCTGCTCCGAAAAGCGGTTCAAGCTCATCGAACCTACACAGACATGGTAAGAATGCCGTAATCCTCCTTACCTAGGCCATCACAGTCCACCTTAAGGTCCCTGTCCCACTGACGGGGCCCCAACCTTGAGGTCCCCGGTGCCATTGCTGGGCCCCAACCTTGAGGTCCCCGGTGCCATTGCTGGGCCCCAACCTTGAGGTCCCCGGTGCCATTGCTGGGCCCCAACCTTGAGGTCCCCGGTGCCATTGCTGGGCCCCAACCTTGAGGTCCCCGGTGCCATTGCTGGGCCCCAACCTTGAGGTCCCCGGTGCCATTGCTGGGCCCCAACCTTGAGGTCCCCGGTGCCATTGCTGGGCCCCAACCTTGAGGTCCCCGGTGCCATTGCTGGGCCCCAACCTTGAGGTCCCCGGTGCCATTGCTGGGCCCCAACCTTGAGGTCCCCGGTGCCATTGCTGGGCCCCAACCTTGAGGTCCCCGGTGCCATTGCTGGGCCCCAACCTTGAGGTCCCCGGTGCCATTGCTGGGCCCCAACCTTGAGGTCCCCGGTGCCATTGCTGGGCCCCAACCTTGAGGTCCCCGGTGCCATTGCTGGGCCCCAACCTTGAGGTCCCCGGTGCCATTGCTGGGCCCCAACCTTGAGGTCCCCGGTGCCATTGCTGGGCCCCAACCTTGAGGTCCCCGGTGCCATTGCTGGGCCCCAACCTTGAGGTCCCCGGTGCCATTGCTGGGCCCCAACCTTGAGGTCCCCGGTGCCATTGCTGGGGCCCAACCTTGAGGTCCCCGGTGCCATTGCTGGGGCCCAACCTTGAGGTCCCCGGTGCCATTGCTGGGGCCCAACCTTAAGGTCCCCGGTGCCATTGCTGGGGCCCAACCTTAAGGTCCCTTTCCCACTGATGGGGCCCCAACCTTGAGATCCCCTGTCTCATTGCTGGGGCCCAACCTTAATGTTCCTGTCCCACTGATGGGACCCCAACCTTGAGGTCCCTGTCCCACTGATGGGGCCCCAACCTTGAGGTCCCCGGTGCCATTGCTGGGGCCCAACCTTAAGGTCCCTGTCCCACTGATGGGGCCCCAACCTTGAGGTTCCTGTCCCACTGATGGGGCCCCAACCTTGAGGTCCCTGTCCCACTGATGGGGCCCCAACCTTGAGGTCCCTGTCCCACTGATGGGGCCCCAACCTTGAGGTCCCTGTCCCACTGATGGGGCCCCAACCTTGAGGTCCCTGTCCCACTGATGGGGCCCCAACCTTGAGGTCCCTGTCCCACTGATGGGGCCCCAACCTTGAGGTCCCCGGTGCCATTGCTGGGGCCCAACCTTAAGGTCCCTGTCCCACTGATGGGGCCCCAACCTTGAGGTTCCTGTCCCACTGATGGGGCCCCAACCTTGAGGTTCCTGTCCCACTGATGGGGCCCCAACCTTGAGGTCCCTGTCCCACTGATGGGGCCCCAACCTTGAGGTCCCTGTCCCACTGATGGGGCCCCAACCTTGAGGTCCCTGTCCCACTGATGGGGCCCCAACCTTGAGGTCCCTGTCCCACTGATGGGGCCCCAACCTTGAGGTCCCCTGTCTCATTGCTGGGGCCCAACCTTGAGGTCCCTGTCCCACTGATGGGGCCCCAACCTTGAGGTCCCCGGTGCCATTGCTGGGGCCCAACCTTAAGGTCCCTGTCCCACTGATGGGGCCCCAACCTTGAGGTTCCTGTCCCACTGATGGGGCCCCAACCTTGAGGTTCCTGTCCCACTGATGGGGCCCCAACCTTGAGGTCCCTGTCCCACTGATGGGGCCCCAACCTTGAGGTCCCTGTCCCACTGATGGGGCCCCAACCTTGAGGTCCCTGTCCCACTGATGGGGCCCCAACCTTGAGGTCCCTGTCCCACTGATGGGGCCCCAACCTTGAGGTCCCTGTCCCACTGATGGGGCCCCAACCTTGAGGTCCCTGTCCCACTGATGGGGCCCCAACCTTGAGGTCCCTGTCCCACTGATGGGGCCCCAACCTTGAGGTCCCCGGTGCCATTGCTGGGGCCCAACCTTAAGGTCCCTGTCCCACTGATGGGGCCCCAACCTTGAGGTTCCTGTCCCACTGATGGGGCCCCAACCTTGAGGTCCCTGTCCCACTGATGGGGCCCCAACCTTGAGGTCCCTGTCCCACTGATGGGGCCCCAACCTTGAGGTCCCTGTCCCACTGATGGGGCCCCAACCTTGAGGTCCCCTGTCTCATTGCTGGGGCCCAACCTTGAGGTCCCTGTCCCACTGATGGGGCCCCAACCTTGAGGTCCCTGTCCCACTGATGGGGCCCCAACCTTGAGGTCCCTGTCCCACTGATGGGGCCCCAACCTTGAGGTCCCCGGTGCCATTGCTGGGGCCCAACCTTGAGGTCCCTGTCCCACTGATGGGGCCCCAACCTTGAGGTCCCTGTCCCACTGATGGGACCCCAACCTTGAGGTCCCTGTCCCACTGATGGGGCCCCAACCTTGAGGTCCCCGGTGCCATTGCTGGGGCCCAACCTTAAGGTCCCTGTCCCACTGATGGGGCCCCAACCTTGAGGTTCCTGTCCCACTGATGGGGCCCCAACCTTGAGGTCCCTGTCCCACTGATGGGGCCCCAACCTTGAGGTCCCTGTCCCACTGATGGGGCCCCAACCTTGAGGTCCCTGTCCCACTGATGGGGCCCCAACCTTGAGGTCCCTGTCCCACTGATGGGGCCCCAACCTTGAGGTCCCCTGTCTCATTGCTGGGGCCCAACCTTGAGGTCCCTGTCCCACTGATAAGGCCCCAACCTTAAGGTCCCTGTCCCACTGATGGGACCCTAACCTTGAGTGAGGTCCCTGTCCCACTGATGGGGCCCCCAACCTTGAGGTCCCTGTCCCACTGATGAGGCCCCAACCTTAAGGTCCCCGGTGCCATTGCTGGGGCCCAACAAATCAGTAGACGGGCTCTTGAACACCGTGATCCTGGAGCAGTGGTCAACGATGGGGCTGATGGAGATGGCCAGCACCCTGCTGTTTCTCCATTCAGGCTCCCTCTCACCTGGTTGAAACCAGGCGCTTTGCTTCATAAGGACTGAGCGGTCCGGTCTCCTCAAGAAAGGTGTTGCTTGGTTTTATCCCACCATACTTTACACTGCAGCTCTACCTGTTTAAAATTGCAGACCCTAAAGTGACTGTATAGAGAACAGGGACAGAACGATAAACTACAAGCACCGAAACCAATAGGGAGCCGACTAGTGTCTGGTGCCCAGAAAACAAGTCCCACAATGCACCACCCCAATAATAATGCTCAGGTTATACACGTGAGCCCTTTAGCCTAGACATCTGAAATATCGGGGCGAGACTGGATCATAATAAAGCCCAAATATTTAACCAAAACTCCAGCCGCAGCCGTCCCAGGGAAGAATGAGCGCAGGAGCTTTTCTCCATGTTATCACCCTCCATCCTAACCAATGACACAATGTGAATGGAGATTTATTTTCTGGTATCTGACTTTTAGCTAAAAATTTGATCTTTATGCATTTTTTTTTTTAACCCTTCATTCACTTTTGCTCTAATTGTGGAAGGATCTGCTCCTCGGCGTCTGCTTTAGGGCATACTTGTAACAATTTTTCTATGGACCCTTATTGTGTTGTCCCTCTATTATTCCTCCTGGAAATGTAGGAACACACCCAATTGTCATTTCCTTCATTATCACAGGCAATCAGTGGAAAAGCCATAGACCGTCATCTGCTGGGATTGAAGCTTCAAGCCATTGAGGATTTGGTCAGCATGCCGGAGCTCTTCATGGACACGTCCTATGCGATGGCCATGCACTTCAACCTCTCCACCAGCCAGGTAATAACACCGTCCCTCCTCGGGAGTGAACCCCCCTCTTTTATCTGCCTGATGTACGTCTCTTCGCCCCCGTAGGTGCCTGCGAAGACTGACTGTGTCATGTGCTTTGGCCCCGTGGTGCCCGACGGGTACGGCGTTTGTTACAACCCCATGGAAGAGCACATCAACTTCTCAGTCTCCGCATTTAACAGCTGCGCGGAAACCAACGCGGCCCGGATGGCGCATTACCTGGAGCGGGCGCTGAAAGATATGCAACAGCTGATTCAGAGCACCCCCAAATCTAAGCTCTAACCCCCCCCCCCGACCGGAGACTTTACCCGCAGTGGCCAAACACAGAGACTAGATACTAACCCGAATATTCAAGCGTCATTAACTCCAGAGAAAACATTGGGGCAACTCCTAAAAAAGTCATTATCCACAACAACCAATTTTTTTTTTTTTTTTTTTTTAATATAGTATAAGGGGCCTTGGAAATTGAAAGCACCAATTTTTTTTTTTAATTTTATTTTAATAATTTCTTCCTTCTAGTTTTGATTTATTTGCATTGTTAATAAATTGTATGGTTTGCAAAAGTTTCAGCCCCACCAGTGTGCAGGACCACCATGGATTCACAGGCATTAAGGGGGTTGTCCAAAGTTAGAAAAATTATTAAATAAATTAATAAAAACAAAAAAAAACAACACCCATTCTCATCCAAGGGTTGAGTCTGGCATTGCAGCACCGGTGCCAAAAAAAAATTGCTTAAAAATGGAGTTACTATAGGTTTGTTTATTTAAAGGTCCATCGACATCTTGCCTGCAGCCTCGGGTCCAGTAATCTACTTCTAGTTCGGCTCTAATCTCCAAAAAAGTGTCAACTAAGTAGCTAAGCCAGCCCCGTTTTCTGCCTATGCACAGTGAAATAGGCTTCAAAAGCCAGCCCCCTCCACAGTGTGGAGTAAAGCCACCAAGCTAGAACCAGGACTGCACACAAGACACCAATTAGATCTAGATTTAGCTGAGCTGCAATACCAGGCATGACCTGATGGTGGCGCTGTTTATAGAGGAAAAGTCCTGTGGTTACGATCTGCTTTTGAAATCTGTGGCCCCCCAACCTGCAATATACGGGCGCCTCAACACTTTAAATGTATCCGGAGAGGGTCTTGTGTATATGCAATGCAGATACCGGTCTTACAATCTAATACCGACCAATCAGATTGGTCGAGGAGATAATGTTTACGTTGTAAGTGGTTGTGATTTCATAAGAGATTTATAATAAATGTATCAGATGTGATGTTTTATCCGAGTTACCGTTAATTTATAGCAGAGCCGTGAGGTCTATGAAAAACGGTGTTTGTTTTTTCTTCTTAGGTTGTAATACTTAGCGTCAGCCACATGGTGGCAGCAGTGTATACCCAAATGCTGAGAAAGTGGTCACTCTGCGCTCTCATATCCTGCCCCATTGGATAGAACAGGGTAAAACAAACGACTAGAAATGGAACATTTTTTGCATAATTTTTATTTTAAAATAAAAATGTCATGTTTTAAATCATTGGACTCACATAAGAACAAAACAGGAACGAGTGACGAATTTGTGCTGGGAGGCGCTGGTCAGTCACCATCGGTGCTGCGGAGCTGTACCAGAGACTGATGCTCCCATCTCATGGTAAAGGGATTGTCCAGGCACAGCGCCCCCTCTTGTCCTTAGGCTGTGCCTGGTATTGCAGCAAATAACACCAGGGATCCTCTCATCCAATGAGATATGAAACTGCACACTGGATCGTATATTTTTGGTGTCTGGACAATTCCTTTAACTACCGGTTGAGCCTCAGATGTGCCCATTTTTTTTGTGGGGGTGATGTTTGAGCCTCCCATGCAGTTCATTTACTGTTCTCCATTTGATCACGTGGAGTCGATCCACACAGGACATGGATTTTATAGTCAATGGCAGAGGTCCCAATCGGCCCCGCCATAAGCCCTTTCCACACAGACAGATAATAATGATAGTGACGATTCACACTGGGATGGCGCTCACAGACACCAGAGCGTAGTATTCTCTATGGGCATTTGGAATATAGTAACCTCTTAAAGGGACGTGGCCAATGGTGTTACTCCTAGCGCAGGGCATGACGGCATTACAAAGAACAGCCAATGGTGTTACTCCTAGCACAGGGCATGATGAAGGTACAACAACCACCATTGGCTGTGCTTTGTACCCTCGTTACTCCTAGCACAGGGCGTGACACCATTGGCCGTGCTTAGTCCTAGCACAGGGCGTGACGAGGGTACAAAGCACGGTCAATGGTGGCACTCCTAGTGCAGGACGTGACAAGGGTACTATGCATCACACACAAGATTTAATCCCTTTGGACCATATAATGTGAATTTATGGTATACGGGTGCAGGGACTGAGCCTGCCCCATAGCTGGAAGATGGCGGCTGTGTTACAGAGCCTGTGTCAGCGACCAAAGCAGCCCAGAACCTAAGCAATTAAAGTGTACACCGTGGCACGATGCCGATAAATTACCAAAACAGCCAAAGACCCCCACCCAGCTTATACTGTAGTATTGCAGTATATTAGTATAAGTGACTAAATGCAGAGTCAAGGCCCCAAGGAAGACTAAAAACAAACAAAAAAAATTAATCATATAAAAAAGAAAATTGTTTTCTATTTCATATTAAAATATAAAATTAAACCTTCCCATAAATGCAGGGAGTAATAAATGCCAGGATTTTGTTTATTTTTGAGGTTATTAGTAAAAAAAAAAAAAATAGGATATTTTATGGACCCCCTATGGGTTTGCTTGCCAAGCACAGAACAAAAAAAAAACCCTCACATGGACATTAAAAGAGAAAAAAAAAAACTACTAAAAAAAATCACCTCTGCATGTCCATTAATAAAAATATTGTATATCCTTATGGCCATTAATAAAAAAAAAAATCTACTACAAAAAAACCCCCACAGATATTAAGAAGAAAAAACCTACAAAGCCCTCACATGGCCATAAAAAAAATCTAAAACTACTTATAAAAAGAAAAAATATCCCCACATGGCCATTAAAAGAAAGAAATCCCACATATGGCCATTAATAAAAAAAAAATAACTACAAAAAAAAAAAATTCAAACTACTTAAAGGAGTTGTCTGACATTAGCTTAACAAAAATTTTTGAGTTTATCTGTGCTGTATTGTCATATAAATCACCCCTACATTGTTATTTTCTGTTTTCTAACTTTTGTTCCTCTTGAATTATCCCTTTATTCTCTGCAGCTTCTTGTTTACATTCAGATCCAGCAAACTGACCACTTCCTGTGCAAAACCAGTCAGAGCTGTCACCGCCCAGCCTCAGTGTCCAGCCCCTCCCCAGTGTCCAGCCTCGCCCCCTGCACACACAGTCCCTGTCAGTATATTCTTCCCCAGCACCTGACCTGGTATCACTACAGCATTGCAAATAACAGCCTCACATCGGGGTCTGCACCGCACACATATGTCTCTGCACACGCACACACATGGCTCTGCACTGTACACGCACACACATGGCTCTGCACACACACACACATGGCTTTGCACCGTACACATGGCTCTGCACACGCATGGCTCTGCACTGTACACGCACACACATGGCTCTGCACACGCACACACATGGCTTTGCACCGTACACATGGCTCTGCACACGCATGGCTCTGCACTGTACACGCACACATGGCTCTGCACACGCACACACATGGCTTTGCACCGTACACATGGCTCTGCACACGCATGGCTCTGCACTGTACACGCACACACATGGCTCTGCACACGCACACACATGGCTTTGCACCGTACACATGGCTCTGCACACGCATGGCTCTGCACTGTACACGCACACACATGGCTCTGCACACGCACACACATGGCTTTGCACCGTACACATGGCTCTGCACACGCATGGCTCTGCACTGTACACGCACACACATGGCTCTGCACACGCACACACATGGCTTTGCACCGTACACATGGCTCTGCACACGCATGGCTCTGCACTGTACACGCACACACATGGCTCTGCACACGCACACACATGGCTTTGCACCGTACACATGGCTCTGCACACGCATGGCTCTGCACTGTACACGCACACACATGGCTCTGCACACATGGCTTTGCACCGTACACATGGCTCTGCACACGCATGGCTCTGCACTGTACACGCACACACATGGCTCTGCACACGCACACACATGGCTTTGCACCGTACACATGGCTCTGCACACGCATGGCTCTGCACTGTACACGCACACACATGGCTCTGCACACGCGCACACACATGGCTTTGCACCGTACACATGGCTCTGCACACACATGGCTCTGCACACGCACACACATGGCTTTGCACCGTACACATGGCTCTGCACACGCATGGCTCTGCACTGTACACGCACACACATGGCTCTGCACATGCACACACATGGCTTTGCACCGTACACATGGCTCTGCACACGCATGGCTCTGCACTGTACACGCACACACATGGCTCTGCACACGCACACACATGGCTCTGCAACCCCCCATCCCCATCGGGAACACATGTGGAGTACATACTCACCCGTCCTCGGTCCCCGCCGCTCCTGCACGTTCGTCCGCTGTCTGTGCTCTCTTCAGCACAGTAGTGACGTCACCGCTGTGCTGCAGAGCGCACAGACAGCGGGAGGGACAGTGACTTCTCATCAGCACATTCAAATGTACCGGCATCGGTGATCTGTGATGCCGGTACATTTGAATGTGCGATCCTGGGCAGGGGGCCCGGTGCTGGAGCTGACACTACGCCCCCAAATCACGGACCCCACAGCAGTGCAGGGGGAGGTTACTGGAGGTGCAGGGGAATGTGTGGGAGGTGACTCCTCGCACTGTAGTCGCCCAGCAGGGAGGTGACATGCTGCTCCACATTTGCATGTCAACATGGCCCTGCCCATGTAGACGTGCAAAGACCGGAAGCAGCAAAATCGCGGCAGGAGCGGTCACATGACCGCTCTGAGCCGGGGGAGAGGGGGCTGACAGCGGGGCAGGTAAGTGGTCTCTATCTACTTACCTGCCCCAATGTAGCCCAATAGGGAAATAAAAAAAAAAAGTCAAAGAAGCCGGATAACCCCTTTAAAGAAAAGACCTCATATGGACATAAAAAAAAATCTAAAACTACTTATAAGAAGAAAAAATCCCCCAGATGGCCATTAATAAAAAATAAAAATCAAACTACTAAGAAGAAAAATAATGCCCACACACGGCCATTAAGAAGAAAAAAAAATCTTAACTACAAGAAATCCCCACATGGCCATAAAATTAAAAAAAAAAATTAAAACTACCTATAAAAAGAAAAATACCCCTACATTGCCATTAATAAAAAAAGAAAACCCACATATGGCCATTAAGAAAACAAAATAACTACAAAGAAGGGAATTTTGTTACTTACCGTAAATTCCTTTTCTTCTAGCTCCAATTGGGAGACCCAGACAATTGGGTGTATAGCTACTGCCTCCGGAGGCCACACAAAGCATTACACTTAAAAGTGTAAGGCCCCTCCCCTTCTGCCTATACACCCCCCGTGGGATCACGGGTTCCTCAGTTTTAGTGCCAAAGCAAGAAGGAGGAAAGCCAATAACTGGTTTAAGAACAAATTCAATCCGAAGGAACATCGGAGAACCGAAACCATTCAACATGAACAACATGTGTACCCGAACAAACAAAAATCCCTAAGCAAACAGGGCGGGTGCTGGGTCTCCCAATTGGAGCTAGAAGAAAAGGAATTTACGGTAAGTAAACAAAATTCCCTTCTTCTTTGTCGCTCCTAATTGGGAGACCCAGACAATTGGGACGTCCAAAAGCAGTCCCTGGGTGGGTATAATAACCCCTCGTGATAGGACCGTAAAAACAGCCCTACCCTACAGGTGGGCCGTCGCCGCCTGAAGGACTTGTCTACCTAGGCTGGCGTCCGCCGAAACGTAGGTATGCACTTGATAGTGTTTGGTAAAAAAGTGTGCAGACTCGACCAGTTAGCCGCCTGGCACACCTGCTGAGCCGTAGCCTGGTGTCGTAATGCCCAGGACGCACCCACGGCTCTGGTAGAATGGGCCTTCAGCCCTGAGGGAACCGGAAGCCCAGCAGAACGGTAGGCTTCAAGAATTGGTTCCTTGATCCACCGAGCTAGGGTGGATTTGGAAGCTTGCGACCCTTTGCGCTGACCAGCGACAAGGACAAAGAGTGCATCCGAGCGGCGCAGGGGCGCCGTGCGGGAAATGTAGATCCTGAGTGCTCTCACGAGATCCAACAAATGCAAATCCTTTTCAATTGATGAACTGGATGAGGGCACAAGGAAGGCAAGGAGATATCCTGATTAAGATGAAACGGGGATACCACCTTAGGGAGAAACTCCGGAATAGGGCGCAAAACCACCTTGTCCTGGTGAATCACCAGGAAGGGAGATTTGCATGACAGCGCTGCTAGCTCGGACACTCTCCGGAGAGACGTGACCGCTACTAGAAAGGCCACTTTCTGTGAAAGGCGAGAAAGGGAAACATCCCTCATAGGCTCGAAAGGCGGCTTCTGAAGAACAATTAGAACCCTGTTCCGATCCCAGGGCTCTAACGGCCGCTTGTAAGGAGGGACGATATGACAGACCCCTTGCAGGAACGTGCGTACCTGAGGAAGTCGTGCTGGGCGCTTCTGAAAAAATACAGATAGCGCTGAGACTTGCCCCTTGAGGGAGCTGAGCGACAAACCTTTTTCCAACCGGATTGCAGGAAGGAAAGAAAAGTAGGCAAACTAAATAGCCAGGGAGAGACTCCCTGAGCAGAGCACCAAGACAAGAATATTTTCCACGTCCTGTGGTATATCTTGGCGCAGGTAGGTTCTCAGGCCTGTCTCATGGTGGCCATGACCTCTTGAGACAATCCTGAACCCGCTAGGATCCAGGACTCAATGGCCATACAGTCAGGTTCAGGGCCGCAGAATTCTGATGGAAAAAACGTCCCTTGAGACAGCAAGTCTGGTCGGTCTGGTAGTGCCCACGGTTGGCCTACCGCGAGGTGCCACAGATCCGGGTACCACGACCTCCTTGGCCAGTCTGGAGCGACGAGGATGGTGCGGCGGCAGTCGGACCTGATCTTGCGCAGCACTCTGGGCAACAGAGCCAGAGGTGGAAACACATAAGGAAGCCGGAACTGCGACCAATCTTGAACTAAGGCATCTGCCGCCAGAGCTCGGTGATCGTGAGACCGTGCCATGAAAACTGGGACCTTGTTGTTGTGCCGGGACGCCATTAGGTCGACGTCCGGCATCTCCCAGCGGCGACAGATCTCTTAAAACACGTCCGTGTGAAGAGACCATTCCCCTGCGTCCATACCCTGGCGACTGAGGAAGTCTGCTTCCCAGTTGTCCACGCCTGGGATGTGAACTGCGGATATGGTGGAGGCCGTGGCTTCCACCCACGTCAGAATCCGCCTGACTTCCTGGAAGGCTTGCCGACTGCGAGTTCCTCCTTGGTGGTTGATGTATGCCACCGCTGTGGAGTTGTCCGACTGAATACGGATCTGCTTGCCTTCCAGCCACTGCTGGAAGGCTGGTAGGGCAAGATACACTGCTCTGATCTCCAGAACGTTGATCTGAAGAGTGGACTCTTGCTGAGTCCACATACCTTGAGCCCTGAGGTGGAGAAAGACTGCTCCCCACCCTGACAGACTCGCATCTGTCGTCACTACCGCTCAGGATGGAGGTAGGAAGGATTTCCCTTTCGACAATGAGGTGGGAAGCAGCCACCATCGAAGAGAATCCTTGGCCGCCTGAGAGAGAGAGACGTTGCTGTCGAGGGACGTCGACCTCCCGTCCCATTGGCGGAGAATGTCCCATTGTAGTGGACGCAGATGAAACTGCGCGAAAGGGACTGCCTCTATTGCTGCCACCACCTTCCCTAGGAAGTGCATGAGGCGTCTCAAGGGGTGTGACTGACCTTGAAGGAGAGATTGCACCCCTGTCTGCAATGGACGCTATTTGACAAGCGGAAGCTTCACTACCGCTGAGAGAGTATGAAACTCCATGCCAAGATATGTTATCGACTGGGTCGGGGTTAGATTCGACTTGGAAAGTTGATGATCCACCCGAAACCCTGGAGGGTCTCCAGCGCCACGTTCAGGCTGTGTTGGCATGCCTCTTGAGAAGGCGCCTTGACCCGCAGATCGTCTAAGTAAGGGATCACGGAGTGTCCCTGAGAGTGTAGGACTGCAACTACAGCTGCCATGACTTTGGTGAAGACCCGTGGGGCTGTCGCCAGACGAAAAGGCAGGGCTACGAACTGAAGGTGTTCGTCTCCTATAATGAAGCGTAGAAAACGCTGATGCTCTGGAGCAATCGGTACGTGGAGATAAGCATCCTTGATGTCTATCGATGCTAGGAAATCTCCTTGAGACATTGCGGCGATGACGGATCGGAGGGATTCCATCCGGAACCGTCTGGTTCTCACGTGGATGTTGAGAAGTTTTAGGTCCAGAACGGGACGGAAAGACCCGTCCTTTTTTGGTACCACAAACAAATTGGAGTAAAAACCGTGACCTTGCTCTTGAAGGGGAACAGGGATCACCACTCCTTCCGCCTTTAGAGTGCATACCGCCTGTAGGAGCGCATCGGCTCGGTCGGGAGGCGGAGACGTTCTGAAGAATCGAGTTGGAGGACGAGAACTGAACTCTATCCTGTACCCGTGAGACAGAATGTCTCGCACCCAACGGTCTCAGACCTGTGGCAGCCAAATGTCGCCAAAGCGGGAGAGCCTGCCACCGACCGAGGATGCGGAGGGAGGAGGCCGGAAGTCATGAGGAAGCCGCCTTGGTAGCGGGTTTTCCGGCTGTCTTTTTTGGGCGTGACTGAGCCCGCCAAGAATCTGAACTCCTCTGATCCCTTTGAGTCCTTTTGGACGAGGAGAATTGGGTCTGTTGGGGTTTGTTTTGTCTGGGCTGAGGTAAGGATGAATCCTGACCCTTGGACTGTTTAATGATTTCATCCAAGCACTCGCCAAACAGCCGGTCACCCGAAAATGGCAAACTGGTTAAACATTTTTAGGAAGCAGAATCTGCTTTCCATTCCCTTAACCACAAGGCTCTGCGTAAAACCACGGAGTAGGCAGATGCCACTGCCGTACGGCTCGTAGAGTCCAGGACAGCATTAATCGCGTAAGACGCAAATGCAGACATTTGAGAGGTTAAGGGTGCCACCTGCGGAACAGATGTACGTGTGACCGTGTCAATCTGTGCAAGACCAGCTGAAATAGCTTGGAGTGCCCATACGGCTGCGAATGCAGGAGCAAACGACGCGCCGATAGCCTCATAGATGGATTTCAACCAGAGCTCCATCTGTCTGTCAGTGGCATCTTTTAGTGCAGCCCCATCCTCCATTGCAACTATGGATCTAGCCGCAAGCCTGGAGATAGGGGGATCCACCTTGGGACACTGGGTCCAGCTCTTGACCACGTCAGGAGGAAAGGGATAACGTGTATCCTTAAGCCGTTTGGAGAAACACTTATCTGGATAAGCGTGGTGTTTCTGGACTGACTCTCTAAAGTCAGAATGGTCCAGAAAAGTACTTAATTTCCGCTTGGGAAATCTGAAATGGAATTTCTCCTGCTGTGAAGCTGACTCCTCCACTTGAGGAGCTGGGGGAGAAATATCCAACACTTTATTGATGGACGCGATAGATTGTTCACTATGGCGTCACCATCAGGAGTATCTAGATTGAGAGCGGTCTCAGGGTCAGAATCCTGATCAGCTATTTCCGTCTCATCACACAGAGAATCCTCCTGCTGAGAGCCTGACCAGTGAGATGATGTAGAGGGCCGCTCATAGCGAGCTCTCTTAGGCTGTCTGGGACTGTCGTCCGTATCAGAGCCATCACCCTGGGATGCGTGGGACACCCCCGGAGCTGTTCCAACTGAGGGGGGCCAGGGAGCAATGAATCAACAGCGCCCATGTCTGAGTTACTGGTCTAGACTGCATAGTTTCTAGAATCTGAGGCATAGTCACAGATAATCTATCCGCAAAAATTGCAAACTCTGTCCCCGTCACCTGGACAGTATTCACAGGTGGATCTCTCTGGGACACCTCCAGCAGAGGCCCTGGCCGAGCAGGGGGCACAGGGACCGAGCACTGCACACAATGGGGGTCAGTGGACCCTGCCTGTAGAACAGCCGCACAAGCGGTGCAAGCAGCATAGAAAGCCTGTGCCTTGGCACCCCTGTTTTTTGCGGACGACATGCTATATTCTCCTCCAGGAGGGTATATAGCCAAGAATCACCAGCGACTTAGTGCAATGTATAGCATGCATGCATAAAAATACAAATGAACACTTTCACTAGTGGGGTCAGCACCGGAGGGTGCCGCTTACCGCCCGCTAAGAGCGGGTGTGTAGTCGCCAGAATACCGTGCCTGGGTGTCCCAGAACTTGTCTCCCCTTTCCAGCTCAGCCTGCACATCAGGAATGGCTGCCGGCGTTCTGTGAAGAGGGGCGGACCGTGGGCGTGCCTCAGACAAAGTGCGGGAAACTGGCTTCCCACTGTGCTCAATGTGAGGGCTGGAGTATGTAAAGCAGATTCCAGCCCTCGGCGCTGACTTTCTGTATAGCGTCCCGCCCTTCCCCTGACTGGCAGGCCTGGGGGCGGGAACGAAACGGAACTAGGCCGCAAAAGCCGGGGACTCTAGTAAAAAGCGCGGCCGACAAATCTGCACTGCCAGCGCGGAAGTCCCCGGCGCACCACAAGTCCCAGCCGCGTCACAGTAAAAACTGTCAGCAGGGGCCGGCGCGGCAGTTCCCCACACACTAACTCCCTTAGCAAGCTGTGGAAGTGTGGCACAAGCGCAGCAGCGCTATTGTCCCCGGCGCACTAACACACCCAGCAATGCTGCAGTGTGTGCGCGGTCTGTACGGGGACACAGAGTACCTTGGCGTAGCAGGGCCCTGTCCCTGACGAAACTCCGCTCCATATCCAGCAGATTCCCCAGGGGCTGTGGACGGAGCACGGTCTCTGTGCCTGGAGACCGGTAAATCCCACTTCACCCAGAGCCCAAAGGGGGATGGGGAAGGATGCAGCATGTGGGCTCCAGCCTCTGTACCCGCAATGGGTACCTCAACCTTAACAAACACCGCCGACACAAAGTGGGGTGAGAAGGGAGCATGCTGGGGACCCTAGTATGGGTCCTCTTTTCTTCCATCCGACATAGTCAGCAGCTGCTGCTGACTAAAACAGTGGAGCTATGCGTGGATGTCTGACCTCCTTCGCACAAAGCTTGAAAACTGAGGAACCCGTGATCCCACGGGGGGTGTATAGGCAGAAGGGGAGGGGCCTTACACTTTTAAGTGTAATGCTTTGTGTGGCCTCCGGAGGCAGTAGCTATACACCCAATTGTCTGGGTCTCCCAATTAGGAGCGACAAAGAAAAAAAAAATCCCCCACATGGCCATTAAAAAAAAAAGAAAAAAACTCATTTGGTCATTAAGAAAAAAAGAACTACTTAGAGGAAAAAAGCCCTCACGTGGCCATTAATAAAACAAAAACCAAAAGACTACTTTAAAAGAAGAAAAAAAACAGGGCCATATCGAAAAAAAGTTATGATTTAAGAAGAAAAATGGAAGGAGAATGCCTGTGTTGTAGCGACCCCCTGCATTAGGAGTAACCCTGATTAAAGGCATTTGTGGGGGGTGAACGTTGCCCCTCATCCGGTGCTGTGTGCGTAGTCTGGGCCGACATTCGCCACTAAGCTGTAAAATGTTGTGCCTCTAGTTGTGTCCCGCGCCTGCCTGTATAAGCCGCCACTCATCAGCTTAATCGGACCCCTAAATGCTGAACACTGAAATCGAAGGGGGTGGTCTGGAATTAGAAAACCAGTATCGCGCCCGTCCATGGGTTTCCGGTGTCGCACCTCCGCTCCATTGAGGTTGCTGTGATACCGGGGGGGGGGGAGCAATACATCTGAATACCAATATTGATTTGCGCCATAAGAAAATCGCTAAAAAGGAAATTCCTTAAGATGGCTCCAAGGCCGCGGCGTCCGACGAACCACATGGGAGGCTACGGAACGGTTCAGCTCCGCGGTACTGCAAAAACCAATTGGCGTAAGACAAGGAACAAAAGAGAGAAGAGACAATCCGGCTTTCACAAATTTTCACGCAAACAATTTTTAAAAAAAATTATATATATCACTAGTGTTAAAAGGGTAATTTATAGTCCTTAAATCGAGAAGAAAAAAAAAGTCCTTGTTCAAAAAGTGCAACAGGAATTGCTTGAAGCCCTCCAGCCGTCAATCATCGATAGGCACCTCGGGAGCATAGCTGAAGCCCATGGGGGGAGGGGAAAGGAACGAGGGCGGTATTATTAAAGCACGTGGGAGTCCATCATCTACAGCAGTCCCAAAGCCCCTCCCGCCCCCTTATAAAAAATTTTTTTTATTATATATATATTTTGCATCTTCCACCCTGTACTTTTAGTCCCATCGCATTTTATATAAAATATATATAAATAAAAGGTGGACGTTCATGCACTAAAAAAAAAAAAAAAAAAAAAAAAAAAAAAGGGGGGGTGCTGCAGGAATTATGAATTTCCTTTGATCAGAAAAAAGTAAAAAAAAAAAAAAAGGGTGGAAAACACAAAAAAATATAAAATAAGGGACACCTTAGCTCTTGTAAGCTTCCGTCACTCCGGACTGTAGGACAGCGTGCGCTGGTCGGCCCCCAATCCTGACATGCAGAGGGGCAGCCACTGGCAAGACAGGCAATGTAAACCGAGTAAAGGCCTCTCGCTCTTGGTTTTTTGTTTTTTTTTTGGTCCGTCAGTTTTTAAAAATGTTCTTCAGTGCACGGTGGACTGTACCGGCCAGAATGATGTGGATCCTGTCGACCGTTGTCCCCCCCCTGACTCTGTCCGCTCAGCTGAGGCTCACTGCAGCTTTGTACCGAGTTTGCGCTGTCTGCTTCTGGACGAGGGAGAAAAGAAAAAAGTTTAAGGGGGTGTACTAACTTTTTTTCCATCAAGACGGCTGCATTCATTCCATGCTATATTATATTTACAGGAGCCATTGAAGTTGTTCTGCCCCATTTTGCCATCCCCAAAATGAAGGGAATTTTGTTTACTTACCGTAAATTCCTTTTCTTCTAGCTCCAATTGGGAGACCCAGACAAATGGTGTATAGGCTATGCCTCCGGAGGCCGCACAAAGTATTACACTAAAAGTGTAAAGCCCCTCCCCTTCTGCCTATACACCCCCCGTGCTCCCACGGGCTCCTCAGTTTTGGTGCAAAAGCAAGAAGGAGGAAAAAATTATAAACTGGTTTAAAGTAAATTCAATCCGAAGGAATATCGGAGAACTGAAACCATTCAACATGAACAACATGTGTACACAAAAAAACAGGGGCGGGTGCTGGGTCTCCCAATTGGAGCTAGAAGAAAAGGAATTTACGGTAAGTAAACAAAATTCCCTTCTTCTTTGTCGCTCCATTGGGAGACCCAGACAAATGGGACGTCCAAAAGCAGTCCCTGGGTGGGTAAAATAATACCTCGAAATAGAGCCGTAAAACGGCCCCTTCCTACAGGTGGGCAACCGCCGCCTGAAGGACTCGTCTACCTAGGCTGGCATCCGCCGAAGCATAGGTATGCACCTGATAGTGTTTCGTGAAAGTGTGCAGGCTCGACCAGGTAGCCGCCTGACACACCTGCTGAGCCGTAGCCTGGTGCCTCAAAGCCCAGGACGCACCCACGGCTCTGGTAGAATGGGCCTTCAGCCCTGAGGGAACCGGAAGCCCAGCAGAACGGTAAGCTTCGAGAATTGGTTCCTTGATCCACCGAGCCAGGGTTGATTTGGAAGCCTCTGACCCTTTACGCTGGCCAGCGACAAGGACAAAGAGTGCATCCGAGCGGCGCAGGGGCGCCGTACGAGAAATGTAGAGTCTGAGTGCTCTCACCAGATCTAACAAGTGCAAATCCTTTTCACATTGGTGAACTGGATGAGGACAAAAAGAAGGTAAGGAGATATCCTGATTGAGATGAAAGGGGGATACCACCTTAGGGAGAAATTCCGGAACCGGACGCAGAACCACCTTGTCCTGGTGAAACACCAGGAAAGGGGCTTTGCACGACAACGCTGCTAGCTCAGACACTCTCCGAAGTGAAGTGACTGCTACTAGGAAAACCACTTTCTGCGAAAGGCGTGAGAGAGAAATATCTCTCATTGGCTCGAATGGTGGTTTCTGAAGAACCATCAGCACCCTGTTCAGATCCCAGGGTTCTAACGGACGCTTGTAAGGAGGGACGATGTGACAAACCCCCTGCAGGAACGTGCGTACCTGTGGAAGTCTGGCTAGGCGCTTCTGGAAAAACACAGAGAGCGCTGAGACTTGTCCCTTAAGGGAGCCGAGCGACAAACCCTTTTCCAGTCCAGATTGAAGGAAGGACAGAAAAGTGGGCAAGGCAAATGGCCAGGGAGAAAAACCCTGAGCAGAGCACCACGACAGGAAAATTTTCCACGTCCTGTGGTAGATCTTGGCGGACGTTGGTTTCCTAGCCTGTCTCATAGTGGTAATGACCTCTTGAGATAATCCTGAAGACGCTAGGATCCAGGACTCAATGGCCACACAGTCAGGTTGAGGGCCGCAGAATTCAGATGGAAAAACGGCCCTTGAGACAGCAAGTCTGGTCGGTCTGGTAGTGCCCACAGTTGGCCGACCGTGAGATGCCACAGATCCGGGTACCACGACCTCCTCGGCCAGTCTGGAGCGACGAGGATGACGCGGCGGCAGTCGGCCCTGATCTTGCGTAACACTCTGGGCAACAGTGCCAGCGGAGGAAACACATAAGGGAGCTGAAACTGCGACCAATCCTGAACTAAGGCGTCTGCCGCCATAGCTCTGGGATCTTGAGACCGTGCCATGAACGTCGGTACCTTGTTGTTGTGCCGGGACGCCATTAGGTCGACGTCCGGCATGCCCCAACGGCAACATATCTCCTGAAACACGTCCGGGTGAAGGGACCATTCCCCTGCGTCCATGCCCTGGCGACTGAGAAAGTCTGCTTCCCAGTTTTCCACGCCCGGGATGTGAACTGCGGATATGGTGGAGGCTGTGGCTTCCACCCACAGTAGAATCCGCCGGACTTCCTGGAAGGCTTGCCGACTGCGTGTCCCGCCTTGGTGGTTGATGTATGCCACCGCTGTGGAGTTGTCCGACTGAATTCGGATCTGCTTGCCTTCCAGCCACTGCTGGAACGCTTTTAGGGCCAGATACACTGCCCTGATCTCCAGAACATTGATCTGAAGCGAGGACTCTTGCTGAGTCCACGTACCCTGAGCCCTGTGGTGGAGAAAAACTGCTCCCCACCCTGACAGACTCGCGTCCGTCGTGACCACCGCCCAGGATGGGGGTAGGAAGGATTTCCCCTTCGATAAAGAAGTGGGAAGAAGCCACCACCGAAGGGCAGCTTTGGTTGCCTGAGAGAGGGAGACGTTCCTGTCGAGGGACGTCGGTTTCCTGTCCCATTTGCGTAGGATGTCCCATTGAAGAGGACGCAGGTGAAACTGCACGAAAAGGGACTGCCTCCATTGCTGCCACCATCTTCCCCAGGAAGTGCATGGGGCGCCTCAAGGGGTGTGACTGACCTTGAAGGAGAGATTGCACCCCCGTCTGTAGTGAACGCTGCTTGTTCAGCGGAAGCTTCACTATCGCTGAGAGGGTATGAAACTCCATGCCAAGATATGTCAGCGATTGGGCCGGTGTCAGATTTGACTTTGGAAAATTGATGATCCACCCGAAACTCTGGAGAGTCTCCAGAGTAGCGTCGAGGCTGTGCTGGCATGCCTCTTGGGATGGAGCCTTGACCAGCAGATCGTCTAAGTAAGGGATCACCGAGTGACCCTGGCAGTGGAGGACCGCGACTACTGTAGCCATGACCTTGGTGAAAACCCGGGGGGCTGTCGCCAGGCCGAACGGCAGTGCCACGAACTGGAGATGTTCATCTCCTATGGCGAAGCGCAGGAAGCGCTGATGCTCTGGAGCAATCGGAACGTGAAGATAAGCATCTTTGATATCGATCGATGCAAGGAAATCTCCTTGGGACATTGAGGCGATGACGGAGCGGAGGGATTCCATCCGGAACCGCCTGGTCTTTACGTGTTTGTTGAGCAGTTTTAGGTCCAGGACAGGACGGAAAGACCCGTCCTTCTTTGGAACCACAAACAGGTTGGAGTAAAAACCGTGACCCTGTTGCTGAAGAGGAACAGGGATCACCACTCCTTCTACCTTCAGAGTGTCCAACGCCTGCAGAAGAGCATCGGCTCGCTCGGGAGGCGGAGATGTTCTGAAGAATCGAGTCGGAGGACGAGAGCTGAACTCTATCCTGTAACCGTGAGACAGAATGTCTCTCACCCATCGGTCTTTTACCTGTGGCAGCCAGGTGTCGCAAAAGCGGGAGAGCCTGCCACCGACCGAGGATGCGGTGTGAGGAGGCCGAAAGTCATGAGGAAGCCGCCTTGGTAGCGGCACCTCCGGCGGTCTTTTTAGGGCGTGACTTAGACCGCCATGAATCGGAGTTCCTCTGATCCTTCTGAGGCCTTTTGGACGAGGAGAATTGGGCTCTGCCCGTACCCCGAAAGGACCGAAACCTCGACTGTCCCCTCCTCTGTTGGGGTAATTTTGGTTTGGCCTGGGGTAAGGAAGTTTCCTTTCCCTTGGATTGTTTTATGATTTCATCCAATCTCTCACCAAACAAACGGTCGCCAGAAAATGGCAAACCAATTAAGCACTTTTTGGCAATCGAATCTGCCTTCCATTCCCGTAGCCACAAGGCCCTGCGTAATGCCACCGAATTGTCGGCTGCAACCGCCGTACGGCTCGCAGAGTCCAGGATAGCATTAATAGCGTAGGACGCAAATGCCGACGTTTGAGAGGTTATGGAAGCCACTTGCGGCGCAGACGTACGTGTGAGTGCGTCAATTTGGGCTTGACCCGCTGAGATAGCTTGGAGTGCCCATACGGCTGCGAATGCTGGAGCAAAAGACGCGCCGATAGCTTCATAGATGGATTTCAACCAGAGCTCCATCTGTCTGTCAGTGGCATCCTTGAGCGAAGCCCCATCTTCAACTGCAACTATGGATCTAGCCGCCAGTCTGGAGATTGGAGGATCCACCTTGGGACACTGAGTCCAGCCCTTGACCACGTCAGGGGGGAAGGGATAACGTGTATCCTTAAGGCGCTTGGAAAAACGCTTATCTGGACAAACTCGGTGTTTCTGGACTGCCTCTCTGAAGTCAGAGTGGTCCAGAAACATACTCGGTGTACGCTTGGGAAACCTGAAACGGAACTTCTCCTGCTGAGAAGCTGACTCCTCTGCTGGAGGAGCTGAGGGAGAAATATCCAACATCTTATTTATGGACGCAATAAGATCATTCACTATTGCGTCCCCATCAGGAGTATCAAGGTTGAGAGCGGCCTCAGGATCAGAATCCTGATAAGCTACCTCCGCTTCATCATACAGAGCGTCATCTCTCTGAGACCCTGAACAATGTGATGAGGTCGAGGGGATTTCCAAGCGAGCTCGCTTAGGCGGTCTGGGACTGCGGTCCGTGTCAGAGACCTCACCCTGGGATCTATGAAACACCCCGGGGAGACATTGTTGTTCCAACTGAGGCGGACTAGGGGGCAGTGATTCCACAGTGCCCATGGTCTGAGATACCGGTCTGGACTGCAAAGCTTCTAGTATTTTAGCCATAGTCTCAGAAAGTCTGTCAGTAAAAACTGCAAACTCCGTCCCTGTCACCTGGACAGTGTTAGCTGGTTGTTCCCCCTGGGCCCCCCTTAGCAGAGGCTCCGGCTGAGTAAGTGCCACAGGGGCCGAACAGTGCATACAATGAGGGTCAGTGGAACCTGCCGGTAGCGAGGTTTTACATGCGGCGCAGGCAGCATAGTAAGCCTGTGTTTTGGCACCCCTGCTTCTTGTGGGCGCCATATTGTTGTCTCCTTTGAGCAACACAACAGGGTATATAGCCAGAAATCAACTGTGCACCATACAGTGTAAAGTATAGCCTGTAAACATATAAACTATAATCACACTTCTGCACAAGTGGGGCCAGCACCTCAGGTGCTGCTTACCGCCCGCTTAAAGCGGTTGTGTGGCCACCAGAATCCCTGCCTGGGTCCCCTAGAGTTTGTCTCCCCTCTGCAGCGTCCTAGGAGCTGACAGGAATGGCTGCCGGCGTCCTGAGGAGAGGAGGGAGCCGTGGGCGTGACCCAGAAAGTGCGGGAGCTGGTGCCTCACTGTGCACAGTGAGGGGGGTGGAGTATGCAAAGCATGCTCCAGCCCTCAGTGCTGCCGTGCTGTACAGCGTCCCGCCCTTCCCCTGACTGGCAGGGCTGGGGGCGGGAAGAGAGAGACTAGGCCCAAAAGCCGGGGACTCGAGTTATAAGCGCGGCCGCCGTATAAGCGCGGCCGGCGCAGAGTCCCCGGCGCACTAACAGTCCCAGCCGCGCCTCAGTAAAAACAATGGCAGCGGCGGTCAGCGCGGTAGTCCCCATACACACACACACTCAGCGACGCTGCAGTGTATAATGGCACAAACGCGGTCAGCGCCGCGGTCCCCGGTGCACTAGCACACCCAGCAATGCTGGAGTGTTGCTGTGCGCGGTCCCCACGGGGACACAGAGTACCTTAAAGTAGCAGGGCCATGTCCCTGAACGATACTCGGCTCCTATCCAGCAGGCTCCTCAGGAGTTGTGGATGAAGCACGGTCTCAGTGCCTGGAGACCGATAGGATCCCACTTCACCCAGAGCCCTAAGGGGGATGGGGAAGGAAAGAAGGGAATTTTGTTTACTTACCGTAAATTCCTTTTCTTCTAGCTCCAATTGGGAGACCCAGACAATTGGGTGTATAGGCTATGCCTCCGGAGGCCGCACAAAGTATTACACTTAAAAGTGTTAAGCCCCTCCCCTTCTGCCTATACACCCCCCGTGCTCCCACGGGCTCCTCAGTTTTGGTGCAAAAGCAAGAAGGAGGAAAAATAATTATAAACTGGTTTAAAGTAACTTCAATCCGAAGGAATATCGGAGAACTGAAACCATTCAACATGAACAACATGTGTACACAAAAAAACAGGGGCGGGTGCTGGGTCTCCCAATTGGAGCTAGAAGAAAAGGAATTTACGGTAAGTAAACAAAATTCCCTTCTTCTTTGTCGCTCCATTGGGA